>NW_026870327.1:30000-47500 GCF_963584025.1 Labrus mixtus
AGAGTGTGAAGTCAGAGTGTGTGATGTCAGAGTGTGTGATGTCAGAGCGTGTGATGTCAGAGCGCGTGATGTCAGAGTGTGTGATGTCAGAGTGTGATGTCAGAGCGTGAGATGTCAGAGCGTGTGATGTCAGAGTGTGATGTCAGAGTGTGATGTCAGAGCGTGTGATGTCAGAGTGTGATGTCAGAGTGTGATGTCAGAGCGTGAGATGTCAGAGCGTGTGATGTCAGAGTGTGATGTCAGAGCGTGTGATGTCAGAGTGTGATGTCAGAGCGTGTGATGTCAGAGCGTGTGATGTCAGAGTGTGATGTCAGAGCGTGTGATGTCAGAGTGTGATGTCAGAGTGTGATGTCAGAGCGTGTGATGTCAGAGCGTGTGATGTCAGAGCGTGTGATGTCAGAGTGTGATGTCAGAGTGTGTGATGTCAGAGTGTGTGATGTCAGAGCGTGTGATGTCAGAGTGTGATGTCAGAGTGTGTGATGTCAGAGCGTGTGATGTCAGAGTGTGTGATGTCAGAGCGTGTGATGTCAGAGCGCGTGATGTCAGAGTGTGATGTCAGAGTGTGATGTCAGAGTGTGATGTCAGAGTGTGATGTCAGAGCGTGTGATGTCAGAGCGTGTGATGTCAGAGCGTGTGATGTCAGAGTGTGATGTCAGAGCGTGTGATGTCAGAGCGTGAGATGTCAGAGCGTGTGATGTCAGAGTGTGATGTCAGAGTGTGATGTCAGAGCGTGTGATGTCAGAGCGTGTGATGTCAGAGTGTGATGTCAGAGCGTGTGATGTCAGAGTGTGATGTCAGAGCGTGTGATGTCAGAGCGTGTGATGTCAGAGCGTGTGATGTCAGAGCGTGTGATGTCAGAGTGTGATGTCAGAGTGTGATGTCAGAGTGTGTGATGTCAGAGTGTGATGTCAGAGTGTGTGATGTCAGAGCGTGTGATGTCAGAGCGTGTGATGTCAGAGTGTGATGTCAGAGTGTGTGATGTCAGAGTGTATGATGTCAGAGCGTGTGATGTCAGAGCGTGTGATGTCAGAGCGTGATGTCAGAGTGTGTGATGTCAGAGTGTGATGTCAGAGTGTGTGATGTCAGAGTGTGTGATGTCAGAGTGTGATGTCAGAGTGTGTGATGTCAGAGTGTGTGATGTCAGAGTGTGATGTCAGAGCGTGTGATGTCAGAGCGTGTGATGTCAGAGCGTGTGATGTCAGAGTGTGATGTCAGAGTGTGTGATGTCAGAGCGTGTGATGTCAGAGCGTGTGATGTCAGAGTGTGAAGTCAGAGTGTGATGTCAGAGTGTGATGTCAGAGTGTATGATGTCAGAGCGTGTGATGTCAGAGTGTGATGTCAGAGTGTGTGATGTCAGAGTGTGATGTCATCGTTGCTCACCTGTTGGGGAAGTGTGTGGGCACCTGGACCACCTCTCCGATGGCGTCAGGGTTGGTCCGGGCCACAGTGCAGATGTCCAGACTGGTGTAACACTCGTCTTGCACCTTTTTAAAGAAGTGACAGTTAAAGTCGGTCAGGGAGGAGACGAGCGCTGACAGCGTTAAAGACTTCCTGCGAGCTTACAAACCTCGGCGATCATCCGCTGGAAGATGTTACAACGACGGATCGTTTGGAAAACTTTGGCTGAGATTCCCTGAGAGATGCAGAGAAGACTCTTCTTCACAAAGGTTTTACCCTGGAGAGAGAGACAGACAGGTTAGAGAGAGACAGGTAGAGAGAGAGAGACAGGTTAGAGAGAGAGAGACAGGTTAGAGAGAGAGACAGGTAGAGAGAGAGAGACAGGTCAGAGAGAGAGAGAGAGAGACAGGTAGAGAGAGAGAGACAGGTTAGAGAGAGAGAGACAGGTAGAGACAGAGAGACAGACAGGTTAGAGAGAGACAGGTTAGAGAGAGAGACAGGTCAGAGAGAGAGAGACAGGTTAGAGAGAGAGAGAGAGACAGGTAGAGAGAGAGACAGGTTAGAGAGAGAGAGACAGGTAGAGACAGGTCAGAGAGAGAGACAGGTAGAGAGAGAGAGACAGGTCAGAGAGAGAGACAGGTAGAGAGAGAGAGAGAGAGACAGACAGGTCAGAGAGAGAGAGAGAGAGACAGGTCAGAGACAGCGAGAGAGAGAGAGAGAGACAGGTCAGAGAGAGAGAGACAGAGAGAGAGAGAGAGACAGGTTATAGACAGAGAGAGAGAGATAGAGAGAGAGACAGGTCAGAGAGAGAGAGAGAGAGACAGGTTATAGACAGAGAGAGAGAGACAGGTCAGAGAGAGAGAGACAGAGACAGGTCAGAGAGAGAGAGACAGGTAGAGAGAGAGAGACAGGTCAGAGAGAGAGACAGGTAGAGAGAGAGACAGGTCAGAGAGAGACAGAGAGACAGAGAGAGAGAGACAGGTCAGAGAGAGAGACAGGTAGAGAGAGAGAGAGAGACAGGTCAGAGAGAGAGAGACAGGTTAGAGAGAGACAAAGAGAGAGAGAGACAGGTCAGAGAGAGAGAGAGAGAGAGAGAGAGAGACAGGTCAGAGAGAGACAGAGAGACAGAGAGAGAGAGACAGGTCAGAGAGAGAGACAGGTAGAGAGAGAGAGAGAGACAGGTCAGAGAGAGAGAGACAGGTTAGAGAGAGACAAAGAGAGAGAGAGACAGGTCAGAGAGAGAGAGAGAGAGAGAGAGAGAGACAGACAGGTCAGAGGGAGAGAGAGAGAGAGACAGGTCAGAGACAGCGAGAGAGAGAGAGAGACAGGTCAGAGAGAGAGAGAGAGAGACAGGTCAGAGACAGAGAGAGAGAGACAGGTTATAGACAGAGAGAGAGACAGAGAGAGAGACAGGTCAGAGAGAGAGAGAGAGAGAGAGAGAGAGAGACAGGTCAGAGAGAGACAGGTAGAGAGAGAGAGAGAGACAGGTCAGAGAGAGAGAGAGAGAGAGACAGACAGGTCAGAGAGAGAGAGAGAGAGACAGGTCAGAGACAGCGAGAGAGAGAGAGACAGGTCAGAGAGAGAGAGACAGAGAGAGAGACAGAGAGAGAGAGAGACAGGTTATAGACAGAGAGAGAGAGAGACAGAGAGAGAGACAGGTCAGAGAGAGAGAGAGAGACACAGGTTATAGACAGAGAGAGAGGGACAGGTTATAGACAGAGAGAGAGAGACAGAGAGAGAGACAGGTCAGAGAGAGAGAGAGAGACAGGTTATAGACAGAGAGAGAGACAGGTTATAGACAGAGAGAGAGACAGGTTATAGACAGAGAGAGAGAGACAGAGAGAGAGACAGAGAGAGAGAGACAGGTTATAGACAGAGAGAGAGAGACACACAGACAGACAGACAGACAGACAGACAGGTAGACAGACCTCTGTGTTGAATGTGGCTGCTGAGTGGAGGAAGAGTTCACAGATTTCGTGCATCCCGTCGGTGTCACATGTGGAGTTTTCCAGACAGGAGAAGAATCCACAGCCGACCGCCACGGCGTCGTTTAAACATCTGGCCACATCAGCTGCAGACACACAGAGTCACAGACAGGATGACGTCATACACCTTTTAAATGACTCCTTTTAGCAGACAGGAAGTTAAATGTGTCTACATCTGATCCACATAGTGTGTAGCAGCTCCCCTAAAAAATGACATCACAGCAAACTTTAGTGGCCTCGATAGTTAAAGAGTAAAAGTATTCAATCACATTTAGTAAATCTACCAACAAGAAACAACAGAGCAGTTCAGCACATTAAGACATTAAAGTGTCTCTGCGGGGTGAACAGAACCGGGACTCACTCGGGCTGTTGGAGGAGAATCGTGCCCGGCGGGGAGCAGCTTCCTCCGGCAGCAGCTCGAAGCAGGCGGCGGAGGTGATGGAGAGGAGGAGGAGCAGAGCGGAGCGGGGCTGCATGCTGTCTCTGAAGGAGGAGGTCTACTGTGGAGGAGGAGAAGCAGGAGGTCTACTGTGGTCCGACATCCCGTCCTCACCTGCATTTCTATCAGTCCCGCTCCGCACCGACCAATCAGAGCGCTCCCTTCCCGCGGGGTGGGGGCGCGTGGATGTTTTATTCATGCGGGTAATTAAAGCTAACCGTTAATTGGATGTTTCCACACATACCGGAGAGCAGGAAGGTGTGAAATCACGCGATACTTAAAGAGCAACACAACTCAAGTACCGACACACTCCTTCATTATTAAAATTAACATCAGAGTTTTTAATTAATTAAATTAAAGCGACAGGAAGAGCGACATGATAAGAATGACGTCACACTGCATATGATTATCTCAGGGTTTAATTAACACCTGCATGCTGTTTATCTGCAGGTCTGATCACGTGTCTAAAAATAGTGTCAGGAGAAGGAAACAGGAAGTGTGACTTTGTGATTCGGGTCACGTCTGTAGTTTCCTGTGCTGTCGGTCAGTCAGGCAGAACCAGCCGATCACTGATTGTGAACACAACAGGAACACATTTAAAGCTTTAAAAACAACATGATATTAACATGTTAGTGTTTTAACGCTGCACACCGGCACCGTTCTGCAGGGGTGCAAAATGAAGCGTAACACCCTCATTTACATTTCTGCACCTTCAGGGACTCAGACCCTGTTTGTTACATCCAGGATCCGAGGGTCAGGACAGCTGCAGGGGACCCGCCTGCTCACTGGGGACCCGATGAGGGACCACATGAAGGACCAGGTGAGGGACCAGATGAGGGACCTGATGAGGGACCACATGAGGGACCAGATAAGGGACCAGATGAGGGACCACATGAGGGACCAACTAAGGGACCAGATGAGGGACCACATGAGGGACCAGATGAGGCACCAGATGAGGGACCAGATGAGGCACCACCTGAGGGACCAGATAAGGGACCAGATAAGGGACCAGATGAGGGACCACATGAAGGACCAGATAAGGGACCAGATGAGGGACCACATGAGGGACCAGATGAGGGACCAGATAAGGTACCAGATGAGGGACCACATGAGGTACCAGATAAGGGACCAGATAAGGGACCAGATGAGGGACCACATGAAGGACCAGATGAGGGACCCGATGAGGGACCACATGAAGGACCAGATGAGGGACACGATGAGGGACCACATGAGGGACCAGATAAGGGACCAGATGAGGGACCAGATAAGGGACCAGATGAGGGACCACATGAAGGACCAGATGAGGGACCCGATGAGGGACCACATGAAGGACCAGATGAGGGACCAGCTAAGGGACCAGTTGAGGGACCAGATGAGACACACATGAGGGACCAGATGAGGGACCAGATAAGGGACCAGATAAGGGACCACATGAGGGACCACATGAAGGACCAGATGAGGGACCAGATGAGGGACCAAATAAGGGACCAGATGAGAGACCACATGAAGGACCAGATAAGGGACCAGATGAGGGACCACATGAGGGACCAACTAAGGGACCAGATGAGGGACCACATGAGGGACCAGATGAGGCACCAGATGAGGGACCCAATGAGGGACCACATGAGGGACACAATGAGGGACCACATGAGGGACCAGATGAGGGACCAGATGAGGGACACGATGAGGGACCAGATGAGGGACCAGATAAGGGACCAGATGAGGGACCACATGAAGGACCAGATGAGGGACCTGATGAGGGACCACATGAAGGACCAGATGAGGGACCAGATAAGACACACATGAAGGACCAGATGAGGGACCAGATAAGGGACCAGATGAGGGACCACATGAAGGACCAGATGAGGGACCAGATGAGGGACCAGATGCGGAACCAGATGAGGGACCACATGAAGGACCAGATGAGAGACCACATGAAGGACCAGATAAGGGACCAGATGAGGGACCAGATGAGGGACCAGATGAGGCACCAGATGAGGGACCAGATGAGGCACCACATGAGGGACCAGATAAGGGACCAGATAAGGGACCAGATGAGGGACCACATGAGGGACCAGATAACGGACCAGATGAGGCACCACATGAGGGACCAGATAAGGGACCAGATGAGGGACCACATGAGGGACCACATGAGGAACCAGCTAAGGGACCACATGAGGGACCACATGAGGGACCAGATAAGGGACCAGATGAGGCACCACATGAGGGACCAGATAAGGGACCAGATGAGGCACCACATGAGGGACCAGATAAGGGACCAGATGAGGGACCACATGAGGGACCAGCTAAGGGACCAGATGAGGGACCACATGAGGGACCACATGAAGGACCAGATGAGAGACCACATGAAGGACCAACTAAGGGACCAGATGAGGGACCACATGAGGGACCAGATGAGGCACCAGATGAGGGACCAGATGAGGCACCACATGAGGGACCAGATAAGGGACCAGATAAGGGACCAGATGAGGGACCACATGAGGGACCAGATAAGGGACCAGATGAGGCACCACATGAGGGACCAGATAAGGGACCAGATGAGGGACCACATGAGGGACCACATGAGGGACCAGCTAAGGGACCAGATGAGGGACCAGATGAGGGACCACATGAAGGACCAGATGAGAGACCACATGAAGGACCAGATAAGGGACCAGATGAGGGACCACATGAGGGACCAACTAAGGGACCAGATGAGGGACCACATGAGGGACCAGATGAGGCACCAGATGAGGGACCAGATGAGGCACCACATGAGGGACCAGATAAGGGACCAGATAAGGGACCAGATGGAGGACCACATGAAGGACCAGATAAGGGACCAGATGAGGCACCACATGAGGGACCAGATAAGGGACCAGATGAGGCACCACATGAGGGACCAGATAAGGGACCAGATGAGGGACCACATGAGGGACCAGCTAAGGGACCAGATGAGGGACCACATGAGGGACCACATGAGAAACCAGCTAAGGGACCAGATGAGGGACCACATGAGGGACCACATGAGGAACCAGCTAAGGGACCACATGAGGGACCAGATGAGGCACCACATGAGGGACCAGATAAGGGACCAGATGAGGCACCACATGAGGGACCAGATAAGGGACCAGATGAGGCACCACATGAGGGACCAGATGAGGGACCACATGAGGGACCAGCTAAGGGACCAGATGAGGGACCAGATGAGGGACCACATGAGGGACCAGCTAAGGGACCAGATGAGGGACCAGATGAGGGACCACATGAGGGACCAGATGAGGGACCACATGAGGGACCACATGAGGAACCAGCTAAGGGACCAGATGAGGGACCACATGAGGGACCACATGAGGAACCAGCTAAGGGACCACATGAGGGACCAGATGAGGCACCACATGAGGGACCAGATAAGGGACCAGATGAGGGACCACATGAAGAACCACATGAAGAACCACATGAAGAACCACATGAGGGACCACATGAGGGACCACATGAGGAACCAGCTAAGGGACCACATGAGGGACCAGATGAGGCACCACATGAGGGACCAGATAAGGGACCAGATGAGGGACCACATGAAGAACCACATGAAGAACCACATGAGGGACCAGATGAGGGACCTGATGAGTTTCATAGCTGTTGCCGGTCCTTGTGGCTCCTGCACCCTCTTTAACCTCAGAGTCTAGAGTTCTAGAACCGGGCCTGCCTGCACGCTTCACACGGCGCTGGAGAAGTAATCGGTCTCAGTTGCCTCCTACGCGTTTCAATCGTTTAGAGGTCATTTTGTGCAGTTAACAGAAACTTTCATCAGTTTAATGATCAGCTGTGGAAACTGAAATAATGATTTCCCTAAACGTTGATTTGTTTTCAAAACAAAATTAAATTAAACTGAATTGTTGTAGATTTTAAAAATGTTTTCTTGTGAGGTAGACGTTCTATTAGCACACATATAAGAATACATCAAAATAGGATTAACAAAAACATAAAAGGTGTGTCAGGAGAGGTCAAGAAGCCAACAGGCTTATACAAGGGACCTCACCTCTTAAGAGACAAATAAATCAACTAAACAAATCGAATTACACAATTTCAAAACAAAATTAAATATAAACACATATACAGTAACCTATACACGTATTCATACACACACACTTAGACACATACATACAATAGAAAGACTGAGAATGTTACGACTTTTTACTATTTAATGAAAGCTTATTAAGTTTAAACCATTTTGCAGCACTCACCAATTCTTCATTTGTATTATTATGAGGGTGTGTAAGTCACTGTGAGATAAGATCATGTTGGTATCATCAGCAAAAAGAATAGGAGAAGAAAGTTTGCAAGCTAGAGGGAAGTCATTAATATAAATAAGAAATAACAAAGGTCCTAATACAGATCCTTGTGGTACTCCACATGTTACATTAAGAGTGCTTGAAGCACAACCATTGATTACCACATACTGTTCTCTCTCACTCATATAATAGGTCAACCACTTCAGTGTGTCACCTTGAAGACCATAATGTTGTAATTTAGCAAATAAAATATTGTGATTGACAGAGTCAAATGCTTTAGACAAGTCTAAAAAAATACCAAGTGCGTATTTATTATTATTTGTAGCTGCCTGTATTTTGTCTACGAGCTGTAAAAGTGCCATATAGGTAGAACTGTCCTTTCTAAATCCATATTGATGTTCATATAAGATGTTATTTTCATGTAAATGTGTAACTATTCTTGAGTAAATTAACTTCTCGAGAATTTTTGAGAAGGTAAAATGGATATAGGATGATAATTTGTAAAATGTCTTTGATCACCAGATTTAAACAGTGGTATAATTTTTGATCTTTTAAGCTCTTTCAGGACAACACCAGTGGCCAGAGATCGGCCCAGGGTATGAGTGAGAGGTTCCAATATGTAATCTGATATTTCCTTAATTAAAGAACTACCAATTTCATCATGGCCAGCTGAGGTATTTTTTTTATTTTTAATGATGTCACTTACTTCCTTTAGCTGTGGGGGCTGAAAATTTGAGATACAGCCATATCTTTTTTCAAAGTAATCTAAAGGGCTGCCTACCGTGTTGTCAATTTCATTTGAGAGAGAAGCACCTATATTTGCAAAAAAGTTATTAAAGCCACAAGAGATTTCATATGGATCATTAATGAGTTTATCACCATTTAGAAACTGAGAACTCGTGCCTAAAGATTTTTTCTTCTTTTTATTTAGCAGTTTGTTGATAATATTCCATGTAGATTTTATATTATTTGTTGATTCTTTAAACTTTAAAAAGTATATTTTCTTAGCTGTACGTAAAATATGCACATACTTATTTTTGTAAGTTTTATATTCTTTCAAATTAAGGGGAGTTGGATTTGATATATATTTTTTGTATAACTTGTTTTTTTTTATTTCATTTTTAAAGACCTGAGGTGAACCAAGGTTTGTGAAAATCAACTTTTTTTTCTTTTATCCTCTTGAGGGGAAAATATTGGTTCAATGAGCTAACAATTTCATTCATAAAAAGGGAGTAGGCTAATTCCAGATCTTTTTGTTGAAGAACTTTCTCCCATGACATGTTTGCTATTTTCAATTTAAAAATGTCCATATTTTTCTTGGTGTATAATCTCTTGTAATTAATAACTGGCTTTTTTGTTTCTTGAACCTTATAAGCCACACCAAAAAATGGCAAATGATCAGAAATGTCAGTATGTAATATACCACTATTTCATTCCCAATCAAAGAAATTTGTAAAAATATTGTCAATTAGAGTTGCAGTTGTATCTGAGATCCTAGTTGCCATATGAATTAAAGGATAAAAGTAATTTGAATACATTGTATTTAGAAATTCTGCAGTTTGTATATGATTCTCACTTTTAAACAGATTGATGTTAAAATCTCCAACAAGGTAACAAACTTTACCCTCATATGACTTCTACATCTGTTAACTGTTTGTTAAAAATATCAATATCTGTATTGGGTGGACGATAAATAACACCTACAATTATGTTTCTTCTCCCAAGAGAGGGGCTTGACATAATTTCAAGAAATACACATTCTGTGATGTTGGATTCAAAAGTCCCAAGATCACCTCTGCTGATGAACTGGTAATCTTTGTGAATGAAGAGAGATACTCCTCCTCCAGTTCTTATTTCTCTTGTCCAATGGATAGCTTCATAATCACAAATACCATACAATGAAACTATGGATTCATTTAGCCATGTTTCAGTTAAAGCTATTATAGAAAACTTATGATCCAAGCATGAAAGATAATGGTTTAAATTGTCATAGTTCTTGGATAAGCTTCTAACATTGATGTGAAAAATGGAAAATGTTTTGGATTTAACAGAAGATGGTACATTTTTGCATATCAAGTTAAAATCTTCTTCTTGATAGTATTTACATAAATCTGGTCTCTGCAAAAAGGTAAGAAAGTTAGAGTCAGGATCGTGTTCATTACACGTGGCTTATCTTATTTTCTAATGGAGACAAAACTGAGATTTCATCATTAACATTAATAGGTCTATCTGTTGTAGAAAGTAATTCCTCACTGTCCAAATTTTGGAGCAGAAATGCAGATGTTTTTCTGTTTTGATTCATAGAAGGTTAAGAAGAATACAGAAACAGTGACTAAAAAAGATAAAACAAATATGAGCATGTCATTAGAAATGTGTGTCAGTTCCTAAGAGCGTGAACAATGAGCTGATCATAACGTAGATAAACAATCTGAGCCTTTTGTCCTCCACACGTTTAGGCCTCAGCTCCATTCGTCTCCTTTTCACATTGTCTGTAAAGTCTTCATTTACGAATTTGCCCATTTCTATATGAGGCTGTGAAGACGTGGAAAACTGTGTGTGTCTTATCAGTGTGTGTGTGTGTGTGTGTGTGTGTGTGTGTGTGTGTGTGTGTGTGCTCGGTGCATCGTGGGAGAGTCGTTAGTGAAGGGGAGTGTGTTTCCATCACGAACCAGTTCACCTCAGGAAACCAGTGAACCCAGCGGAGCCCGGGTCAAGAGGCTGATAAACATCTCTCTCACACACACACACACACACACACACACACACACACACACACACACACACACACACACACACACACACACACACACACACACACACCCACACACACACACACACACACACACACACACACACACACACACACACACACTCTGTGGGAAATAATCCTCAATCAATCAGCATCTTTATTTTACATGAAGTCAGCAAACACAAGAGGAGATATTGAGCGTGAGCATCAGAGCGCTTCATTGGTGGTTAAAATGGCGGGGACAGAGATTATTTGAATTTAAGGCCCGCCCCCGCACCGGGACATCTGCACCTCAGGAGTCTTCTTTAATCGAGCTCTGTTGTTTTCCTACGTCACCATAATTGATGGATCGACGAGAAGTCTTCTCGTCGATCTCTTGTATTTTAAGTTCCACCGGTAAGGTCGACCAGCGGGCCGCCCTCAGAGGTCCAGAGGTCGAGACTCTCCTGAACTATGGAACATCCTGTCCCTCCACAGTCCTGGAGGGTCAGAGTCACTCAGCTGACTTTGACTCTTTCTCATCGTTTACTTTATTGTTCAGCAGCTCTTATTGATTGATGATCAATATGAAGGGGGCGGGGCCAGAGGTGGCATGGGCCCTCCTTGGAATCTTATTGGCCGACCTAAAATCCCCAAATTGTCATTGCCAGCGCAAGCAGAAGTTTCAACTTAAATCTTACACCTATAGCTCCATAGGTGTGACATCCTCCGTTAACAGAGTCCGGTTGTCATGGCGACGGTGTTATAAAAAGTGAGATGACAGATGGTTCACTGGCTGTTTGGTGTTCTGTGATAGATTCCGTTTTTTTACGAGCCCACATAGTTTCATCGTCCAATCAGAGAGGACTGTTAAATGAGCTCGTTGTAGTGACAGCTTTCACCACTAGATGTCACTGTTGTTATTGTTCACCAGCTGTAGATGAAGGCTGCAGTTCTCCTCTCATCATGAGGCTGAGTCACATCATCAGTGATGAGAGGAAACACTGCAGGAAGAGAAACACTGCAGGAAGAGAAACGCTGCGCTCTGATTGGTCATAGAGTGTTAAAGGTAGAATCAGCAGCAAATAAAATCCAGACTTCTCCTAAAGTAAAGCTGGCTGGTTCCTTCAAAATAAAATCCAGACTTCTCCTAAAGTAAAGCTGGCTGGTTCCTTCAAAATAAAATCCAGACTTCTCCTAAAGTAAAGCTGGCTGGTTCCTTCAAAATAAAACACAGACTTCTCCTAAAGTGAAGCTGGCTGGTTCCTTCAAAATAAAACACAGACTTCTCCTAAAGTGAAGCTGGCTGGTTCCTTCAAAATAAAACACAGACTTCTCCTTCAAAATAAGATACAGACTTATGTAGGGACCTTCAAAATAAAATACAGTCTTCTCCTTCAAAATAAAAGACAGACTCATCCTAAAGTGAAGCTGGCTTGTTCCTTCAAAATAAAACAGACTTCTCCTTCAAAATAAAAGACAGACTCATCCTAAAGTGAAGCTGGCTTGTTCCTTCAAAATAAAACACAGACTTCTCCTTCAAAATAAAAGACAGACTCATCCTAAAATGAAGCTGGCTTGTTCCTTCAAAATAAAACACAGACTTCTCCTTCAAAATAAAAGACAGACTCATCCTAAAGTGAAGCTGGCTTGTTCCTTCAAAATAAAACACAGACTTCTCCTTCAAAATAAAAGACAGACTCATCCTAAAGTGAAGCTGGCTTGTTCCTTCAAAATAAAACACAGACTTCTCCTTCAAAATAAAAGACAGACTCATCCTAAAATGAAGCTGGCTTGTTCCTTCAAAATAAAATACAGACTTCTCCTTCAAAATAAAAGACAGACTCATCCTAAAGTGAAGCTGGCTTGTTCCTTCAAAATAAAACACAGACTTCTCCTTCAAAATAAAAGACAGACTCATCCTAAAATGAAGCTGGCTTGTTCCTTCAAAATAAAATACAGACTTCTCCTTCAAAATAAAAGACAGACTCATCCTAAAGTGAAGCTGGCTTGTTCCTTCAAAATAAAACACAGACTTCTCCTTCAAAATAAAAGACAGTCTTCTCCTAAAGTAAAGCTGCTCCATTGTCCCTTCTGGGCCTCCGTACATGTGTGGTGGTGACTGTGTCTGCAGAGACTCTGTCCTCTCACTGGATTTTACTGTTCTGATTTGTGACGGTTGACTCGGGACATTTCTGGGGGCGGAGCTGGTGTGTTTCCTCCAGCCAATGACAGCGCAGATACAATTCAGTGATTGGACGCCATTCAAAGCGGTGAATATGACGGACGTGGACGTAGCAGCAAAGAAGAGAAAATATAATGAGAGTGAGGAGAAACACCAAGAGGATAAAGCTCGTTCTAAAAGGAGGGTGAACCTTGTGTTGGACGTGGAGTTGATCTACTTCCTGTTGGACAGGAAGTAGACAAACACCGACGGTTAGCTTGTGCTAGCATCCGTTAGCTTACAGTGTAGCTACAAGCAGTAAACATACACACTACATCCTGCAGGGGGCGGAGCTTCAGGAGGAGGAGGAGGGGCCCAGTTTGAATGTTTGCAAACATTTCTACTGACTCCTCCTTTAAAACCGTCTGATGTAATGTTTTGGTTCGTTCGTAGGTTACGCTCTACTGCGTCTCCGTGGTAACCAAACTATGACATGTTCAGTGAGGACGTCACACCTTTTAGTTTCACACAGACCATTTTAATAAAAAACAAAGTGCAGGCCGGTCGATGCTGCGAACAGATTCTCTCTTCCTCTCCTCACAGTTTCAAAACGTTTGTCTCTCAGACTTTTTGAAAAGTGGAGACGGTCGGATCAGCACTCAGCAGCAGGACCGAACTGCTCCATGGTCTCCAAAACCAGCGACAGATGATCCAGAAACGAGTTGACGGACACTCTGAGGATCCGAGCTTCGTCGGCGCTCCACCTCCTGAAAACACACGAAGAAGACAAAAGGTCAACAGGAAGTTCAGAGAAAGAGGTGAACACGTTGTTCAGTCAGAGCGTTTCCTGTTTCCTCACACGGAGAGCGTGCTGCCCGACACCGCCAGCTCTTTGCTGATGCCTCCTTTCCTCGGCTCGCGGTCCGGGGACAGAGAGCGCAGAGCGATGGTGGCCTCGCCGGAGGACGGGAAGGGGACGTCCAGAGAGCTGCAGGACGGTCAAGGAAGAGGAGGAGCTTCTGACGTCTGGACACGAGTCGAGCTCATAACTACAGCGTCTCTTTTTAACGGACACCGGACATCTTCATCTCAACCCTGAAACACCTGAAACATCTGAAACATCTGAAACACCTGAAACACCTGAAACATCTGAAACATCTGAAACACCTGAAACACCTGAAACATCTGAAACATCTGAAACACCTGAAACACCTGAAACATCTGAAACACCTGAAACACCTGAAACACCTGAAACATCTGAAACACCTGAAACACCTGAAACACCTGAAACACCTGAAACATCTGAAACACCTGAAACATCTGAAACATCTGAAACATCTGAAATACCTGAAACATCTGAAACATCTGAAACACCTGAAACACCTGAAACATCTGAAACACCTGAAACATCTGAAACATCTGAAACATCTGAAACATCTGAAACATCTGAAATACCTGAAACATCTGAAACACCTGAAACACCTGAAACATCTGAAACATCTGAAACATCTGAAACATCTGAAACACCTGAAACATCTGAAACACCTGAAACATCTGAAACACCTGAAACATCTGAAACATCTGAAACACCTGAAACATCTGAAACATCTGAAACACCTGAAACATCTGAAACATCTGAAACATCTGAAACATCTGAAACACCTGAAACATCTGAAACATCTGAAACATCTGAAATACCTGAAACACCTGAAACATCTGAAGTAAACATCACTATTTGTTCACTATTTTGTTTCCTTTCACTTCCTCTCTTTTCCTACTGCACCTCCTTTAGTTCACTTCCTGGTTTCTCACTCTCTCCCCTGGTTTGATTGGTTGCTGTTTTCACTCTGTCACTAATTGGTTAGATTGAATTCACCTGCTCTTTATTTAAGACTCATGTTTTCATCCTCACATGGAGCTGCACTTCAGTAATTTAAGGTGTCTTTTACTCCTACTTTAGTTTCTATCGAGTCCATTTTAATTTATCCTAAGCACTTTATTTATCTTTATTCCCTTCAGAAAGTAACTTGACTTGTTTATTTTACTAATATTATTTGATTTATCTTTATTCCCTTCAGAAAGTAACTTGACTTGTTTATTTTACTAATATTATTTGATTTATTTATCAGCCTGGATGTTCAGTCCCATGTGTGTCTTCTGTTTCAGGTCTTGTTGGAGTCCTGCATCCTGACCCGATGCCCCCCACGGTGATAACACCTCAAACCTGAACCCTTCTTAACACACCTGTAATGAAGGTTCTACGACTTCAGGGGGGGCGTTCCTGATGACGTATCAGACCACCACCTCAGGACCCCGAGCTGAAATCCAACATGGCGTGCATCAACTGTGACGTGAAGGGGCGTGTTCCTTCTAATCAATTACCTCGACAAACAGCCAATCAGTGGTGGGCTTGACCGCTCTCGACTTAAAATGTGATACCGAGACAAGACCCCCCATAGTGGTCTCTAGACCGGTCTCGAGGACTACAGTTTTACTCTGATTATTTTTGTAATATTGTTTATATTTACATTTTGATTATTTATTAAATACTCATTGATTTTTTTTATAATTTATTTAAGTTTATAAAATAAACTGTAAAGACTTGAGGATTAATAAAAAATCATCTCAGGACAAACTTATTAAAAACATAAAGTGAACGATCCCAGTCTGTGATCTCTGAGCTAACATTAGCCACATGTGCTAAAGCTAACGCGTCATTTCCTGCTAACTGAAGCTAAAACACAACATTAGCCTCACACACACGAACAGCAGGTTATTATCCAGAGAAGATATTAAAGGATACAACTCCAGTTTGCCTGTTTCAGAGTTCCTTTCTGCCTCCATCGCCGCCATCGTGCTTGTTTATGTTCAAGCACTTCCGGTTTGAACTCTTCTTCGTGTTATTTAAGCAGAACAGAGACGGACACGGTGTGCTGCTGCCCCCTAGCGGCTGAATGTGGTAGTATATAATAGTCTCAGGCAGAGATGACACAGCTCCGACACCGATCTGATCTCTGGACTTTAGTTATCTGTAGATATCCAGTATCTGATCTGTTTGGTGTTAAATTAATAACATGTGTTCCTCAGTATGAAGATGAACATTTAGAGGACCAATCAGTGAGCTGTGTAGAGAGTGAGATGATAAAGGTATCTTACTATCTGATCATTAAGGAAACATGTTGAAGTGCTGGCTTCTCTAACAACAATGCAGCAGCCAGTATGTCCTCCTTCTAACTTTAGATTCTGCTCCTGAATGATCTGGATTTGTTTGGACCAGAGAAGGTAGGCGGTTCTAAGACCCCCCCCCCCCACACGGCCGTTTTGGACGCCCCTCGGTTTGTCAGATATGAGAGCAGTTATCAGGTCAACAGGTGTTGCAGCGATGGAAGCGGGCAAGAGAAGTGGTTCAGATAGAAGTGATTGTACCCGACCTAAAAAGCCTCTGCATGTTTCTAATAAGCTCCACGAGCAGAAACGTGCTCAAACTAGGATCAATATTGGAGATGCTTTTGAAAAATGGAGAGAGGTTAGAACACAGAAAGGTTTACAGACCCATGCAGAGCTGGATAAACACTGAAGCTTCAGAGTCCACCACATGGTGACCTGAGTGAGCATCCAGCCACAACACAGAAAAACATTTCCCCCAACTCCCCCCCCCCCCCCCCCCCCCCCCTTTCATTTGGCCTTAATTGAAGGGGGGTCCATGCCCCCCCTCTGGACACGCCCCAGCATATAACCACATCATTTATTAGAAAAGAAAGGAAGCTCAGCCTAACACACACTAACATGTTTAATGTTTGTTTGTTTCTGTTACAGTTATTCTTCTTTAGGTCTCAGATTTCTTCCTCTAGTGTTTTGTGAGTGCTGTCAAAGTCAGCTGTGCGCATGTCTGCGTCTCTTCATCCTCCAGAGTGAAGCTCAGTCCGACAGTCACACTCTGCTGCTGCTCTGTGTGTCTGTGTGGATGAAGAAACATGACTCTCTCTCTCTCTCTCTCTGTCTCTCTGTTTGTGTGTGTCCGCTTCTGAATATTTACAATAATTAATTCTTTGATTGATTTATTTCCGGAGCTCCGGATCCCGACAGACCGAGGAGCAGCAGCCCTCCTCCGGCTGGACTCTGCGAACACAGCGGTCCGGGCTTCACTCTGAAAAGTGAGTACTTGATGCACTTCCGCTGCGAAGCTTCACATTACAAACTAAAGAATTACATCACGATCATTTACAGAGTGAGTTAAATATCAACTTTGTACTTTTATTGAGACAACAAGACAAACCCTTCTTCTGTCAGTCACATAGTTGAAGTAGCACAGAGTTAGTGACACAGCTGCTGGAGGAGGGAGGAGTCAGGTAGGGTGGACCAGACAATATATAATATATAATATATAATATATATACTATTTCATATTTCATATTAACAGTCTATGGTTTAGCATTGTCATGATCTTTATCATCAAACTGCCAATCACAACCATCAATCTTTAAATGTTGC
>NW_026870328.1:12500-22500 GCF_963584025.1 Labrus mixtus
ACATCATGCAACATCTACACACACCATGTTACATCTACACACACCATGTTACATCTACACATATCATGCTACATCTACACACACCATGTTACATCATGTTACATCTTGTTACATCTACACACATCATGTTACATCTACACACATCATGTTACATCTACACACACCATGTTACATCTACACACATCATGCTACATCTACACACACCATGTTACATCATGTTACATCTTGTTACATCTACACACATCATGTTACATCTACACACATCATGTTACATCATGTTACATCTACACACACCATGTTACATCTACACACATCATGTTACATCTACACACACCATGCTACATCATGTTACATCTACACACATCATGTTACATCTACACACACCATGCTAGATCATGTTACATCTACACACAACATTTTACATCTACACACACCATGCTACATCATGTTACATCTACACACACCATGCTACATCATGTTACATCTACACACAACATTTTACATCTACACACACCATGCTACATCATGTTACATCTACACACACCATGCTACATCATGTTACATCTACACACAACATTTTACATCTACACACATCATGTTACATCTACACACACCATGTTACATCTACACACATCATGTTACATCTACACACATCATGCTACATCATGTTACATATACACACACCATGTTACATCTACACACATCATGTTACATCTACACACACCATGCTACATCATGTTACTTCTACACACATCATGCTACATCATGCTACATCATGTTACATCTACACACATCATGTTACATCTACACACATCATGCTACATCATGTTACATCTACACACATCATGTTACATCTACACACATCATGTTACATCATGTTACATCTACACACACCATGCTACATCTACACACATCATGTTACATCTACACACACCATGTTACATCTACACACACCATGTTACATCTACACACATCATGTTACATCTACACACACCATGTTACATCATGTTACATCTACACACACCATGTTACATCATGTTACATCTACACACATCATGTTACATCTACACACATCATGTTACATCATGTTACATCTACACACATCATGTTACATCATGTTACATCTACACACCATGTTACATCTACACACATCATGTTACATCATGTTACATCTACACACATCATGTTACATCTACACACATCATGTTACATCATGTTACGTCTACACACATCATGTTACATCTACACACATCATGTTACATCATGTTACGTCTACACACATCATGTTACATCTACACACACCATGTTACATCTACACACATCATGTTACATCTACACACAACATGCTACATCATGTTACATCTACACACATCATGTTACATCATGTTACATCATGTTACATCATGTTACATCTACACACACCATGTTACATCTACACACACCATGTTACATCTACACACATCATGTTACATCTACACACAACATGCTACATCATGTTACATCTACACACATCATGTTACATCATGTTACATCTACACACCATGTTACATCTACACACATCATGTTACATCATGTTACATCTACACACATCATGTTACATCTACACACATCATGTTACATCTACACACATCATGTTACATCATGTTACATCTACACACATCATGTTACATCATGTTACATCATGTTACATCTACACACATCATGTTACATCTACACACATCATGTTACATCATGTTACGTCTACACACATCATGTTACATCTACACACACCATGTTACATCTACACACATCATGTTACATCTACACACAACATGCTACATCATGTTACATCTACACACACCATGTTACATCTACACACATCATGTTACATCTACACACATCATGCTACATCATGTTACATCTACACACATCATGCTACATCATGTTACATCTACACACACCATGTTACATCTACACACATCATGTTACATCTACACACATCATGCTACATCATGTTACATCTACACACACCATGTTACATCTACACACATCATGTTACATCTACACACACCATGCTACATCATGTTACATCTACACACACCATGTTACATCTACACACATCATGTTACATCTACACACCATGCTACATCATGTTACATCTACACACATCATGTTACATCTACACACACCATGTTACATCTACACACACCATGTTACATCTACACACATCATGTTACATCTACACACATCATGCTACATCATGTTACATCTACACACACCATGTTACATCTACACACATCATGTTACATCTACACACACCATGTTACATCTACACACATCATGTTACATCTACACACATCATGTTACATCTACACACATCATGTTACATCATGTTACATCTACACACACCATGTTACATCTACACACATCATGTTACATCTACACACATCATGCTACATCATGTTACATCTACACACACCATGTTACATCTACACACATCATGTTACATCTACACACATCATGCTACATCATGTTACAATCTACACACATCATGTTACATCTACACACATCATGTTACATCTACACACATCATGTTACATCATGTTACATCTACACACACCATGTTACATCTACACACATCATGTTACATCTACACACATCATGTTACATCTACACACATCATGTTACATCTACACACATCATGTTACATCTACACACATCATGTTACATCATGTTACATCTACACACACCATGTTACATCTACACACACCATGTTACATCTACACACACCATGCTACATCATGTTACATCTACACACATGTTACATCTACACACATCATGCTACATCATGTTACATCTACACACATCATGTTACATCTACACACATCATGTTACATCATGTTACATCTACACACACCATGTTACATCTACACACATCATGTTACATCATGTTACATCTACACACATCATGTTACATCTACACACATCATGTTACATCATGTTGCATCTACACACATCATGTTACATCATGTTACATCTACACACACCATGTTACATCTACACACACCATGCTACATCATGTTACATCTACACACACCATGTTACATCTACACACACCATGTTACATCTACACACACCATGCTACATCTACACACATCATGCTCAGTGCTCTCTCTCTTTTGGTTTGGAGTTCTGTCATTTATAAAGCTTCAGATCTTTTGATTCTTTCATCAGACGGACAGATCGTTGGTCTGAAAACACGAGGTAGCGAACATTGGGACAACCTAAGTTTATGTGTGTGTTTTTGTCATCTTCATACATGAGCTGATTTCATGGTGAGGTTTGGAAACTCCCAAACATCCCGTCTGTGCAGGACGAGCGGACACGGTTGAAGATGATAAACGGGCGGAATGAGAGGAGGGGGACGTGCAGATTGAGTCATTTGCAGGAAAACACAGAAAATGATGTTGAAGAATTCAGCGGGGAACAAGGGGGTCCTTTGTCCCCGTGTTTCTGCTGCACGTCTGGCTGCTTGCTGTTCGGGACATCATCACACAGACATGATGTGCTCTCAATGTTCTCTCACACACTCTGTTTTCGCCGCTGGACACAAAACCACAAAAATGATTGTTAAATAACTAATTTAGCTTGACGTCTTGTTGGCTGAGCACAACAACAGGCGGCTCAGAAACATGCAAACAGACGTGTTGATATGAAAGGTTCCTGTTGGAGGTTTAAACTTTTACAAGATGGAGGATGGATGTACTCATAACCCGACCATTTATTTAAAAATGTGTTATAGAAGACATCAAATCTGTGGTTTGAAGGCATGCCCCCACATGGCCGTTTTGGACGCCCCTCGGTTTGTCAGATATGTGAGCAGTTATCAGGTCAACAGGTGTTGCAGCGATGGAAGCGGGCAAGAGAAGTGGTTCAGATAGAAGTGATTGTACCCGACCTAAAAAGCCTCTGCATGTTTCTAATAAGCTCCACAAGCAGAAACGTGCTCAAACTAGGATCAATATTGGAGATGCTTTTGAAAAATGGAGAGAGGTTAGAACACAGAAAGGTTTACAGACCCATGCAGAGCTGGATAAACACTGAAGCTTCAGAGTCCACCACATGGTGACCTGTGTGAGCATGGACTCTAGAGAGGAGGGGGGGGGGGAGACAGCTCTCTATGATGTTTAGAATTTAGACTGCAGTACCCATTTTAAACACTAGGGGTCAGAGTTACGTACTGCTCCTTTAAACGTGTAACAGACGTAGCGGCTTCATGAGAAACAAAGAGTTCAGCCTCCTCTTTGGTTGGACGGTCACTGAACATCATCTCATATTTCTGGTATCCAGGGTGCTGAGGTGATTGTGAAAAGGTTCTCCCATACCTTTCACCTGCCCCCACCTTCCCTACACTGACTGCAGAGTGATTAGGCTGAGTGAAATCACCTGAGCTTAATTGGATAGAGTGAGGCCAGTTGGGTTTTTTCTTGTGTAAAGCCAGACTCAGCCAGAGTCTAGAGGGGAAAATGTTTGTTGGTGGCAGCTTGCTGTGAGTCTGTGGTTTCTTTCAGTTTATGTAATATAGTTGTTTTATTAGATTACCCGGGACTTTTGTTTTGTTGTTTTGTGCTATTTTTGGTTAATAAATCAACCACCTTATTTTGCATTGATTTCTACCTCCTGACATCTTTTTTGCTCACCACCAGTGCCGAACAGCCACACTTAAATCCCAATTTTGATGTGGACTTACAATCAGTAATGTTACAGTGATAATCGAGGAAACGTTCTTCAATCAGCTTTGGAGTGGTTGTGTTGGATGGCTGCTTCGTTCTTGTGGATGTTTCGTGTTTTGATGATGCAGAAAGTACTGTGAACACTTTTTCTTTAATATTTTTGCAGTTTGTCTTCACGAAAGTGAGGATCGACCACTGCTCCTTGATCGTGCGGTGTGTGAGAGCGGGATGACCTGAGTTTTACTTCCTGTGTGCTCACAGACGGCGGGCGAACAGGAAGAGGGGCGATGCTTCTGGAGGGGGAGAGATGGGAACGAGCGAGGATTAAAAAGTCACTTTCCAATCATGAGTTTTCCTCGGAACATTGAATTAAGCAGCGTGAAGGGGCGGGGGGCCTTCAGGGTCCGAGGGCGGCCGGCTGCAGAGAAGTCTGAATGAAAGAGTTTACTGTCTGACGCCGGGCGAGCGACATGAAAGACGAGAGAGAGAGAAAGTTTGTCAGGCATCAGTCCCCTCTCCCATCGCCTCCAGACCCTGAGGCACTCCACACTCTGACCATGTGATCCAGAGTACACACACACACACACACAGACACACACACAGACATACACACACACACACACACAGACACACACAGACACACACACACACACACAGACACACAGACATACACAGACATACACACACACACACACACAGACACACACACACACACACACACACAGACACACAGACATACACAGACATACACACACACACACACACAGACATACACACACACACACACACAGACATACACACACACACACACACACACAGACACACACACACACAGACACACAGACATACACAGACATACACACACACAGACACACAGACATACACACACACACAGACATACACAGACATACACACACACAGACACACAGACATACACACACACACAGACATACACAGACATACACACACACACACAGAGACACACACAGAGACACACACACACACACACACAGAGACACACACAGAGACACACACACACACACACAGACACACAGACATACACAGACATACACACACACACAGACATACACAGACATACACACACACACACAGAGACACACACAGAGACACACACACACACACAGAGACACACACACACGCACACACACAGACACACACACACACACACAGAGACACACACACACACAGAGAGACACACACAGACACACACACATACACACGCACACACACGCACAGAGACACACACACACGCACACACACAGACACACACACAGAGACACACACAGACACACACACATACACACACACACGCACAGAGACACACACACACGCACACACACAGACACACGCACAGAGACACACACACACACGCACACACAGACACACACACAGAGACACACACACACACACACACAGACACACACACACACACACAGAGACACACGGACAGACACACACACATACACACGCACACACACACACAGAGAGACACACACACACACACGCACAGAGACACACACACGCACAGAGACACACGCACACACACAGACACACACACACACACAGAGACACACACCCACACACACAGAGACACACACACACAGAGAGACACACACACACACACACACACAGAGACACACACACACACGCACACACACAGACACACACACACACACACACACAGAGACACACGGACAGACACACACACATACACACGCACACACACACACACACAGAGAGACACACACACACACACGCACAGAGACACACACACGCACAGAGACACACGCACACACACAGACACACACACACAGAGACACACACCCACACACACAGAGACACACACACACACACAGACACACACACACAGAGACACACACCCACACACACAGAGACACACACACACATAGAGAGACACACACACACGCACACACACACGTCAAACGAGATGCCCCACAGAGGCTGAATGAACCTGAATATGAACTTCTATAGAGAACATAAACACGTCTTGTAATGAATCCTATTTTATTTTGAAATCTAATGAATCCTATTTTATTTTGAAATCTAATGAATCCTATTTCATTCTGAACCCTCATGAGTCTTGTTTTATTTTGAAACTCTTCACCCTCACTGAGATGAGTTCCTGAAACACCCTGAAGAGAATAAGCAGCTACATGCAGTTCACAGTCCACCAGGGGGCAGACACGACCAGCTCATGAGTGGAGGAAGAGACTGAAAGAAATCATTTCATCACTTTTTAAAAAGATAAAGAAAGAAACGTCCAGCGGGATGTTTACTCTATCAAGTCAACATTTAATAATCAATCAGAACTTCATGGATTATTTTGTAGAGATGCTGAAACATCACGTTCTGCATCAAAGTCAAATAATAACCATTTGAAATATTTATAATTTAGTTTGACTTTGAAAAAGTGTTTAGATTCATTGTGGTCGTTGGTAACGTTTGGGATACGTGCGCTCGTCTCTCTCCCCTTTCAGGTTTCCTTCAGGTAGAAAGGGGCGGAGCCAATTCATTTGATTTGATGCACTGGCAGGCATGGGGTGCATCCCAATTGTCTTATTTGCTCAGGAAGGTTCCTAACTGAGTGAAACGATAATGGCGTCCCTTTGGTTTGTTGTCTTTGTCTCCTCTGATTCAGACTGAAGGTTCTTTTATTTCGATGCTTTGTTATAGTTTCTATAAATTGTAATTTAAATTATTTTGAAAGGGTGTTGACTTCCTGTTTGTGCAGCTCGCTGAGTCTGGGTTGTGACGGTGTTTGGAGAAGTTACATCGTTGGACTGCTTATACACGTGGTAACGTCCTAATGTCTTTGTGCAATCTGACGGCCTCCTTCTGTTCCTTTAATGAGTCCAGATCGATCCTGGCGACCGCCCTGCGGGACGCCGCCCTGTGGGACGCCGCATGTTACACCTCTTTGACCACGAGAGAAAAGAGAGACAACATGTAATAAATATATTTATTTGCAACAGTAAACAATTGGAGAAGGAAGGAATAAAGTGCTTAGTACTGAAGTCTCTCCAGCTCTGGGAGAACGTTATCATGTTTACAGTTTGAGTCATCTTAAAGCAAAAAAAAAACATCATGTTAACACAAAGCAGGAAGTAAATCATACTTACAGTCGTCTTCTTCCTGAGCTGTGCTCGAGATCGATCCAGATTTTAAAGGTCACATATTTAAAATCCTCTTCTCCATGTTCCTCTAACTCTAACATGTGTCTCTAGTCCGTCTACAAACCCCCCAATGATGAGAAAAGTCCATCCTCTCCGTCTTGTTCCACTTTTCAGAAAATGTGTGCTCAAACAGGCCATTTGGAGATTTTCCCTTCATGACATCACAAAGGGCAGTAGCCCCTCCCCCAGGTGGGTGACACTCCCACAGCAAGGTGTTTGTTCTGCCCTCTGAGTCTGCCTTCTCACCGTAAACTATAGGACATGGAGCGAGAAAGACCGAGTACACCCGAGCCCTTCCAGAGAGGGGGCGTGGTCAGACACAGCTCATTTACATATTTCAAGGTACAGACACAGAAACAGCCTGTTCTGAGCAGGGCTGAAATAGAGGGGTTTATAGACATGATCAAATACAGGATCAGGGTTACGGTTAGGAGGAGGAGGATATATGACCTTTAAAGGTTCAATTACTCAAAATGAAGTATTTGAGTTACTTATAATAATTTATACTTTATTGATCCCGCGAGGGGAAATTCGTTTTCACACTCTGTCTAGTTAACATGCTACACAAACATAGGCTGAAATACACACACATGCACAAACAGGATCCTATGGACATGCACTAATGGAGAGGTAAACAGACGCGTTACGCCATGGATACCAACCAGAGCCCCGCAGAGACTCACAGCCAGGACCGCTGGGAGCAAGTAGTAGTAAATTTGTCTCCTCCTCGCCCCTACACTGTAAGGGGTCTTTTGCGTGTTTCTCACCATGTTGAACATGCACAGAAGTAAACAAATCCTTGAAGTAGCATATTCAGGATTCAGACTATCGCCTTTACATGACCCAGTATTCGGGTTATGCCAGGGGTCTTATTCAGGTTTTTAATAATCGGGTTATGACAATTAGAATAAGGTGTTTACATGACTCCTACGCATTCAGAATATTGTCATCATTGATGAATACAGGAATATGGTGAGCATGTAAATAAAGTCCCCCCCCCCCTCACTGGACTCTCTCCATCTCCCCCTCGCTCTTATAGCTCACTGGATCCAGAGGGATGCTGGTCTGCAGGATGTCAAACTGCATCTGGTTATTGTCCATGTCCAGCACACACATGATGCTGTGACCTCTGGAGGTCACGGCGGCGGCGTCCTGGAACATGTTCTGGAAGTCGACTGAAGTCCTGCGCTCCTCGCTCCACTCCATCCCTCCGGCGTGCGAGGAGGTGAACACGTCGTCCTCCTCCTCACAGCTCAGGACCGCCTCGTTCTCGTAGCAGAAGGTGCTCACAGACCGGGGGATCAGGTCCTCTGTGGTTTTACACGCAGAGGAGGCGTGGCTAATAGCAGCAGAGGAGGCGTGGCCTGCAGCCTCGTCCAGCTCTCTGGCGCTGAGCTGCGTGGTGGACGGCACCTCATAGGTCTTGTGGAAGCGGGCGTAGTCCACCTTGTAGCAGTCTCGGTCCTCGTAGATCACCGGCTCAAAGCGGTGACCCCACAGGATCTCCCGGGCGATGTAGGAGCTACGGAACTGCGTGGTCATGGCCGTGGCCTCCACCATCCCCTCCAGGATGACCACGATCTCAAAGTGGTCGGTCTCTAAGTCCGCCCTGCTTAAGGAGTAAAGGGGGCTGTCCCGGTCTATCTCGTGGACTATGACCAGAGGAGACACGAGGAACAGTCTGTCTGTGCCCTCGTCGTAGCCCACGTTCAGATCCGTCTGCTCCAGAGGGATGAACTCGCCCTCCGCTGTGACGTACGAGCGTATGAGCTGCGCCCGGACGTGAGCCTCCACGATGTGGCTCCGCCGCAGGTTTCCAACCCGCCACATGAGGCACAGCTTCCCGTCACGCAGGGCGATGATGGCATTTTTAGAAAACACCAGGGTCTGGTTCCTCTTCTTAGGCCGGGCCATCTTGGCCATGATGGTCCCGATCATGAACGAGTCGATGATACAGCCTACGATGGACTGAATCACCACGGTTACTATGGCAACAGGACACTCCTCAGTCACACAGCGCCATCCATACCCGATGGTGGTCTGGGTCTCCATGGAGAACAGGAGGGCTCCAAC
>NW_026870329.1:0-168000 GCF_963584025.1 Labrus mixtus
ACAGTCTGTTTACCTGCAGACGTTACAGTCTGTTTACCTGCTGCAGACGTTACAGTCTGTTTACCCACTGCAGACGTTACTGTCTGTTCGACCGCTGCAGACTTTACAGTCTGTTTACCTGCAGACGTTACAGTCTGTTTACCTGTAGTTCTCATGTGATCTTGTAGTTCTCATGTGATCTTGTAGTTCTCTTGTGATCTTCTTGTGATCTTGTAGTTCTCTTGTGATCTTGTAGTTCTCATGTGATCTTGTAGTTCTCTTGTGATCTTCTTGTGATCTTGTAGTTCTCTTGTGATCTTGTAGTTCTCTTGTGATCTTGTAGTTCTCATGTGATCTTGTAGTTCTCCTGTGATCTTGTAGTTCTCCTGTGATCTTGTACTTCTCATGTGATCTTGTAGTTCGCTTGTGATCTTGTAGTTCTCATGTGATCTTGTAGTTGTCTTATGATCTTGTAGTTCTCATGTGATCTTGTAGTTTTCTTGTGATCTTGTAGTTCTCATGAGATCTTGTAGTTTTCTTGTGATCTTGTAGTTCTCATGTGATCCTGTAGTTCTCTTGTGATCTTCTTGTGATCTTGTAGTTCTCTTGTGATCTTGTAGTTCTCATGTGATCTTGTAGTTCTCTTGTGATCTTCTTGTGATCTTGTAGTTCTCTTGTGATCTTGTAGTTCTCCTTATTGTAGTTCTCTTGTGATCTTGTAGTTCTCCTGTGATCTTGTAGTTCTCCTGTTATCTTGTAGTTCTCCTGTGATCTTGTAGTTCTCCTTATTGTCGTTCTCTTGTGATCTTGTAGTTCTCTTGTCATCTTCTTGTGATCTTGTAGTTCTCTTGTGATCTTATAGTTCTCATGTGATCTTGTAGTTCTTTGTGATCTTCTTGTGATCTTGTAGTTCTCTTGTGATCTTGTAGTTCTCATGTGATCTTGTAGTTCTCTTGTGATCTTGTAGTTCTCTTGTGATCTTGTAGTTCTCTGTGATATTGTAGTTCTTCTGTGATCTTGTAGTTCTCTTGTAGTTCTCCTGTTATCTTGTAGTTCTCCTGTGATCTTGTAGTTCTCATGTGATCTTGTAGTTCTCTTGTGATCTTGTAGTTCACCTGTGATCTTATAGTTCTTATGTGATCTTGCAGTTCTCCTTATTGTAGTTCTCTTGTGATCTTTTAGTTCTCTTGTGATCTTGTAGTTCTCTGTGATCTTGTAGTTCTCCTTATGGTAGTTCTCTTGTGATCTTGTAGTTCTCCTTATTGTAGTTCTCTTGTGATCTTGTAGTTCTCCTGTTATCTTGGAGTTCTACTTTGATCTTGTAGTTTTCTTGTGATCTTGTAGTTCTCCTGTGATCTTGTAGTTCTCTGTGATCTTGTAGTTCTCATGTGATCTTGTAGTTCTCATGTGATCTTGTAGTTCTCTTGTGATCTTCTTGTGATCTTGTAGTTCTCTTGTGATCTTGTAGTTCTCATGTGATCTTGTAGTTCTCTTGTGATCTTCTTGTGATCTTGTAGTTCTCTTGTGATCTTGTAGTTCTCCTGTGATCTTGTAGTTCTCCTGTTATCTTGTAGTTCTCCTTTGATCTTGTAGTTCTCCTGTTATCTTGTAGTTCTCTTGTGATCTTGTAGTTCTCTTGTGATCTTGTAGTTCTCCTGTGATCTTGTAGTTCTCTTGTGATCTTGTAGTTCTCATGTGATCTTGTAGTTCTCCTGTGATCTTGTAGTTCTCTTGTTATCTTGTAGTTCTCCTTATTGTAGTTCTCTTGTGATCTTGTAGTTCTCTTGTGATCTTGTAGTTCTCGTTAATCTTGTAGTTCTCCTTATTGTAGTTCTCTTGTGATCTTGTAGTTTTCCTGTTATCTTGTAGTTCTCCTGTGATCTTGTAGTTCTCATGTGATCTTGTAGTTCTCTTGTGATCTTGTAGTTCTCTTGTGATCTTGTAGTTCTCCTGTTATCCTGTAGTTCTCCTGTGATCTTGTAGTTCTCATGTGATCTTGTAGTTCTCTTGTGATCTTGTAGTTCTCCTGTGATCTTGTAGTTCTCATGTGATCTTGTAGTTCTCCTTATTGTAGTTCTCTTGTGATCTTGTAGTTCTCTTGTGATCTTGTAGTGCTCTGTGATCTTGTAGTTCTCCTTATTGTAGTTCTCTTGTGATCTTGTAGTTCTCCTTATTGTAGTACTCTTGTGATCTTGTAGTTCTCCTGTGATCTTGTAGTTCTCCTGTTATCTTGTAGTTATCCTGTGATATTGTAGTTCTCCTGTGATCTTGTAGTTCTCTGTGATCTTGTAGTTCTCATGTGATCTTGTAGTTCTCATGTGATCTTGAAGTTCTCTTGTGATCTTGTAGTTCTCCTGTGATCTTGTAGTTCTCCTGTGATCTTGTAGTTCTCTGTGATCTTGTAGTTCTCCTTATTGTAGTTCTCTTGTGATCTTGTAGTTCTCCTTATTGTAGTTCTCTTGTGATCTTGTAGTTCTCTTGTGATCTTGTAATTCTCTTGTGATCTTGTACTTCTCTTGTGATCTTCTTGTGATCTTGTAGTTCTCTTGTGATCTTGTAGTTCTCATGTGATCTTGTAGTTCTCATGTGGTCTTGTAGTTCTCATGTGATCTTGTAGTTCTCATGTGATCTTGTAGTTCTCTTGTGATCTTCTTGTGATCTTGTAGTTCTCTTGTGATCTTGTAGTTCTCATGTGATCTTGTAGTTCTCTTGTGATCTTCTTGTGATCTTGTAGTTCTCTTGTGATCTTGTAGTTCTCATGTGATCTTGTAGTTCTCATGTGATCTTGTAGTTCTCCTGTGATCTTGTAGTTCTCTTGTGATCTTGTAGTTCTCTTGTGATCTTGTAGTTCTCTGTGATCTTGTAGTTCTCCTTATTGTAGTTCTCTTGTGATCTTGTAGTTCTCCTTATTGTAGTTCTCTTGTGATCTTGTAGTTCTCCTGTTATCTTGTAGTTCTCCTTTGATCTTGTAGTTCTCCTTTGATCTTGTAGTTCTCTTGTGATCTTGTAGTTCTCCTGTGATCTTGTAGTTCTCTGTGATCTTGTAGTTCTCATGTGATCTTGTAGTTCTCTTGTGATCTTCTTGTGATCTTGTAGTTCTCTTGTGATCTTGTAGTTCTCATGTGATCTTGTAGTTCACTTGTGATCTTCTTGTGATCTTGTAGTTCTCTTGTGATCTTGTAGTTCTCTTGTGATCTTGTAGTTCTCCTGTGATGTTGTAGTTCTCCTTATTGTAGTTCTCTTGTGATCTTGTGGTTCTCCTTATTGTAGTTCTCTTGTGATCTTGTAGTTCTCCTGTGATCTTGTAGTTCTCTTGTGATCTTGTAGTTCTCCTGTGATCTTGTAGTTCTCTGTGATCTTGTAGTTCTCATGTGATCTTGTAGTTCTCATGTGATCTTGTAGTTCTCATGTGATCTTGTAGTTCTCTTGTGATCTTCTTGTGATCTTGTAGTTCTCTTGTGATCTTGTAGTTCTCATGTGATCTTGTAGTTCTCTTGTGATCTTCTTGTGATCTTGTACTTCTCTTGTGATCTTGTAGTTCTCATGTTATCTTGTAGTTCTCCTGTGATATTGTAGTTCTCCTGTGATCTTGTAGTTCTCTGTGATCTTGTAGTTCTCATGTGATCTTGTAGTTCTCATGTGATCTTGAAGTTCTCTTGTGATCTTCTTGTGATCTTGTAGTTCTCTTGTGATCTTGTAGTTCTCCTGTGATCTTGTAGTTCTCTGTGATCTTGTAGTTCTCATGTGATCTTGTAGTTCTCATGTGATCTTGTAGTTCTCTTGTGATCTTGTAGTTCTCCTGTGATCTTGTAGTTCTCCTGTGATCTTGTAGTTCTCTGTGATCTTGTAGTTCTCCTTATTGTAGTTCTCTTGTGATCTTGTAGTTCTCCTTATTGTAGTTCTCTTGTGATCTTGTAGTTCTCCTGTGATCTTGTAATTCTCTTGTGATCTTGTAGTTCTCCTGTGATCTTGTAGTTCTCATGTGATCTTCTTGTGATCTTGTAGTTCTCTTGTGATCTTGTAGTTCTCATGTGATCTTGTAGTTCTCTTGTGATCTTCTTGTGATCTTGTAGTTCTCTTGTGATCTTGTAGTTCTCATGTGATCTTGTAGTTCTCTTGTGATCTTCTTGTGATCTTGTAGTTCTCTTGTGATCTTGTAGTTCTCCTGTGATCTTGTAGTTCTCTTGTGATCTTGTAGTTCTTCTTATTGTAGTTCTCTTGTGATCTTGTAGTTCTCTTGTGATCTTGTAGTTCTCTGTGATCTTGTAGTTCTCCTTATTGTAGTTCTCTTGTGATCTTGTAGTTCTCCTTATTGTAGTTCTCTTGTGATCTTGTAGTTCTCCTGTGATCTTGTAGTTCTCCTGTTATCTTGTAGTTCTCCTGTGATCTTGTAGTTCTCCTGTTATCTTGTAGTTCTCCTGTGATCTTGTAGTTCTGATGTGATCTTGTAGTTCTCTTGTGATCTTGTAGTTCTCCTGTGATCTTGTAGTTCTCATGTGATCTTGTAGTTCTCCTTATTGTAGTTCTCTTGTGATCTTGTAGTTCTCTTGTGATGTTGTAGTTCTCTGTGATCTTGTAGTTCTCCTTATTGTAGTTCTCTTGTGATCTTGTAGTTCTCCTTATTGTAGTTCTCTTGTGATCTTGTAGTTCTCCTGTTATCTTGTAGTTCTCCTTTGATCTTGTAGTTCTCCTTTGATCTTGTAGTTCTCTTGTGATCTTGTAGTTCTCCTGTGATCTTGTAGTTCTCTGTGATCTTGTAGTTCTCATGTGATCTTGTAGTTCTCTTGTGATCTTCTTGTGATCTTGTATTTCTCATGTGATCTTGTAGTTCTCTTGTGATCTTCTTGTGATCTTGTAGTTCTCTTGTGATCTTGTAGTTCTCTTGTGATCTTGTAGTTCTCCTGTGATCTTGTAGTTCTCCTGTGATCTTGTAGTTCTCTGTGATCTTGTAGTTCTCCTTATTGTAGTTCTCTTGTGATCTTGTAGTTCTCCTTATTGTAGTTCTCTTGTGATCTTGTAGTTCTCCTGTGATCTTGTAGTTCTCTTGTGATCTTGTAGTTCTCTTGTGATCTTGTACTTCTCTGTGATCTTGTAGTTCTCATGTGATCTTGTAGTTCTCATGTGATCTTGTAGTTCTCTTGTGATCTTCTTGTGATCTTGTAGTTCTCTTGTGATCTTGTAGTTCTCCTGTGATCTTGTAGTTCTCTGTGATCTTGTAGTTCTCATGTGATCTTGTAGTTCTCATGTGATCTTGTAGTTCTCTTGTGATCTTGTAGTTCTCCTGTGATCTTGTAGTTCTCTGTGATCTTGTAGTTCTCCTTATTGTAGTTCTCTTGTGATCTTGTAGTTCTCCTTATTGTAGTTCTCTTGTGATCTTGTAGTTCTCCTGTGATCTTGTAATTCTCTTGTGATCTTGTAGTTCTCCTGTGATCTTGTAGTTCTCATGTGATCTTCTTGTGATCTTGTAGTTCTCTTGTGATCTTGTAGTTCTCATGTGATCTTGTAGTTCTCTTGTGATCTTCTTGTGATCTTGTAGTTCTCTTGTGATCTTGTAGTTCTCATGTGATCTTGTAGTTCTCTTGTGATCTTCTTGTGATCTTGTAGTTCTCTTGTGATCTTGTAGTTCTCCTGTGATCTTGTAGTTCTCTTGTGATCTTGTAGTTCTCCTTATTGTAGTTCTCTTGTGATCTTGTAGTTCTCTTGTGATCTTGTAGTTCTCTGTGATCTTGTAGTTCTCCTTATTGTAGTTCTCTTGTGATCTTGTAGTTCTCCTTATTGTAGTTCTCTTGTGATCTTGTAGTTCTCCTGTGATCTTGTAGTTCTCCTGTTATCTTGTAGTTCTCCTGTGATCTTGTAGTTCTCCTGTTATCTTGTAGTTCTCCTGTGATCTTGTAGTTCTGATGTGATCTTGTAGTTCTCTTGTGATCTTGTAGTTCTCCTGTGATCTTGTAGTTCTCATGTGATCTTGTAGTTCTCCTTATTGTAGTTCTCTTGTGATCTTGTAGTTCTCTTGTGATCTTGTAGTTCTCCTTTGATCTTGTAGTTCTCCTTTGATCTTGTAGTTCTCTTGTGATCTTGTAGTTCTCCTGTGATCTTGTAGTTCTCTGTGATCTTGTAGTTCTCATGTGATCTTGTAGTTCTCTTGTGATCTTCTTGTGATCTTGTATTTCTCATGTGATCTTGTAGTTCTCTTGTGATCTTCTTGTGATCTTGTAGTTCTCTTGTGATCTTGTAGTTCTCTTGTGATCTTGTAGTTCTCCTGTGATCTTGTAGTTCTCCTTATTGTAGTTCTCTTGTGATCTTGTAGTTCTCCTTATTGTAGTTCTCTTGTGATCTTGTAGTTCTCCTGTTATCTTGTAGTTCTCCTTTGATCTTGTAGTTCTCCTTTGATCTTGTAGTTCTCTTGTGATCTTGTAGTTCTCCTGTGATCTTGTAGTTCTCTGTGATCTTGTAGTTCTCATGTGATCTTGTAGTTCTCTTGTGATCTTCTTGTGATCTTGTATTTCTCATGTGATCTTGTAGTTCTCTTGTGATCTTCTTGTGATCTTGTAGTTCTCTTGTGATCTTGTAGTTCTCTTGTGATCTTGTAGTTCTCCTGTGATCTTGTAGTTCTCCTGTGATCTTGTAGTTCTCTGTGATCTTGTAGTTCTCCTTATTGTAGTTCTCTTGTGATCTTGTAGTTCTCCTTATTGTAGTTCTCTTGTGATCTTGTAGTTCTCCTGTGATCTTGTAGTTCTCTTGTGATCTTGTAGTTCTCCTGTGATCTTGTACTTCTCTGTGATCTTGTAGTTCTCATGTGATCTTGTAGTTCTCATGTGATCTTGTAGTTCTCTTGTGATCTTCTTGTGATCTTGTACTTCTCTTGTGATCTTGTAGTTCTCATGTGATCTTGTAGTTCTCTTGTGATCTTCTTGTGATCTTGTAGTTCTCTTGTGATCTTGTAGTTCTCATGTGATCTTCTAGTTCTCTTGTTATCTTGTAGTTCTCATGTGATCTTGTAGTTCTCCTGTGATCCTGTAGTTCTCTTGTGATCTTGTAGTTCTCCTTATTGTAGTTCTCTTGTGATCTTGTAGTTCTCTTGCGATCTTGTAGTTCTCTGTGATCTTGTAGTTCTCCTTATTGTAGTTCTCTTGTGATCTTGTAGTTCTCCTTATTGTAGTTCTCTTGTGATCTTGTAGTTCTCCTGTGATCTTGTAGTTCTCCTGTTATCTTGTAGTTCTCCTGTGATCTTGTAGTTCTCCTGTTATCTTGTAGTTCTCCTGTGATCTTGTAGTTCTCATGTGATCTTGTAGTTCTCTTGTGATCTTGTAGTTCTCCTGTGATCTTGTAGTTCTCATGTGATCTTGTAGTTCTCCTTATTGTAGTTCTCTTGTGATCTTGTAGTTCTCTTGTGATCTTGTAGTTCTCTGTGATCTTGTAGTTCTCCTTATTGTAGTTCTCTTGTGATCTTGTAGTTCTCCTTATTGTAGTTCTCTTGTGATCTTGTAGTTCTCCTGTTATCTTGTAATTCTCCTTTGATCTTGTAGTTCTCCTTTCATCTTGTAGTTCTCTTGTGATCTTGTAGTTCTCATGTGATCTTGTAGTTCTCTGTGATCTTGTAGTTCTCATGTGATCTTGTAGTTCTCATGTGATCTTGTAGTTCTCCTGTGATCATGTAGTTCTCTGTGATCTTGTAGTTCTCATGTGATCTTGTAGTTCTCTGTGATCTTGTAGTTCTCATGTGATCTTGTAGTTCTCATGTGATCTTGAAGTTCTCTTGTGATTTTCTTGTGATCTTGTAGTTCTCTTGTGATCTTGTAGTTCTCCTGTGATCTTGTAGTTCTCTGTGATCTTGTAGTTCTCATGTGATCTTGTAGTTCTCATGTGATCTTGTAGTTCTCTTGTGATCTTGTAGTTCTCCTGTGATCTTGTAGTTCTCCTGTGATCTTGTAGTTCTCTGTGATCTTGTAGTTCTCCTTATTGTAGTTCTCTTGTGATCTTGTAGTTCTCCTTATTGTAGTTCTCTTGTGATCTTGTAGTTCTCCTGTGATCTTGTAATTCTCTTGTGATCTTGTAGTTCTCCTGTGATCTTGTAGTTCTCATGTGATCTTCTTGTGATCTTGTAGTTCTCTTGTGATCTTGTAGTTCTCATGTGATCTTGTAGTTCTCTTGTGATCTTCTTGTGATCTTGTAGTTCTCTTGTGATCTTGTAGTTCTCATGTGATCTTGTAGTTCTCCTGTGATCTTGTAGTTCTCTTGTGATCTTGTAGTTCTCCTTATTGTAGTTCTCTTGTGATCTTGTTGTTCTCTTGTGATCTTGGAGTTCTCTGTGATCTTGTAGTTCTCCTTATTGTAGTTCTCTTGTGATCTTGTAGTTCTCCTTATTGTAGTTCTCTTGTGATCTTGTAGTTCTCCTGTGATCTTGTAGTTCTCCTGTTATCTTGTAGTTCTCCTGTGATCTTGTAGTTCTCCTGTTATCTTGTAGTTCTCCTGTGATCTTGTAGTTCTCATGTGATCTTGTAGTTCTCTTGTGATCTTGTAGTTCTCCTGTGATCTTGTAGTTCTCATGTGATCTTGTAGTTCTCCTTATTGTAGTTCTCTTGTGATCTTGTAGTTCTCTTGTGATCTTGTAGTTCTCTGTGATCTTGTAGTTCTCCTTATTGTAGTTCTCTTGTGATCTTGTAGTTCTCCTTATTGTAGTTCTCTTGTGATCTTGTAGTTCTCCTGTTATCTTGTAGTTCTCCTTTCATCTTGTAGTTCTCCTTTGATCTTGTAGTTCTCTTGTGATCTTGTAGTTCTCCTGTGATCTTGTAGTTCTCTGTGATCTTGTAGTTCTCATGTGATCTTGTAGTTCTCTTGTGATCTTCTTGTGATCTTGTAGTTCTCTTGTGATCTTGTAGTTCTCATGTGATCTTGTAGTTCTCTTGTGATATTCTTGTGATCTTGTAGTTCTCTTGTGATCTTGTAGTTCTCTTGTGATCTTGTAGTTCTCCTGTGATCTTGTAGTTCTCCTGTGATCTTGTAGTTCTCTGTGATCTTGTAGTCCTCCTTATTGTAGTTCTCTTGTGATCTTGTAGTTCTCCTGTGATCTTGTAGTTCTCTTGTGATCTTGTAGTTCTCCTGTGATCTTGTAGTTCTCTGTGATCTTGTAGTTCTCATGTGATCTTGTAGTTCTCATGTGATCTTGTAGTTCTCTTGTGATCTTCTTGTGATCTTGTAGTTCTCTTGTGATCTTGTAGTTCTCATGTGATCTTGTAGTTCTCTTGTGATCTTCTTGTGATCTTGTAGTTCTCTTGTGATCTTGTAGTTCTCATGTGATCTTCTAGTTCTCTTGTGATCTTGTAGTTCTCATGTGATCTTGTAGTTCTCCTGTGATCTTGTAGTTCTCTTGTGATCTTGTAGTTCTCCTTATTGTAGTTCTCTTGTGATCTTGTAGTTCTCTTGTGATCTTGTAGTTCTCTGTGATCTTGTAGTTCTCCTTATTGTAGTTCTTTTGTGATCTTGTAGTTCTCCTTATTGTAGTTCTCTTGTGATCTTGTAGTTCTCCTGTGATCTTGTAGTTCTCCTGTGATCTTGTAGTTCTCCTGTTATCTTGTAGTTCTCCTGTGATCCTGTAGTTCTCATGTGATCTTCTAGTTCTCTTGTGATCTTGTAGTTCTCCTGTGATCTTGTAGTTCTCATGTGATCTTGTAGTTCTCCTTACTGTAGTTCTCTTGTGATCTTGTAGTTCTCTTGTGATCTTGTAGTTCTCTGTGATCTTGTAGTTCTCCTTATTGTAGTTCTCTTGTGATCTTGTAGTTCTCCTTATTGTAGTTCTCTTGTGATCTTGTAGTTCTCCTGTTATCTTGTAGTTCTCCTTTGATCTTGTAGTTCTCCTTTCATCTTGTAGTTCTCTTGTGATCTTGTAGTTCTCATGTGATCTTGTAGTTCTCTGTGATCTTGTAGTTCTCATGTGATCTTGTAGTTCTCATGTGATCTTGTAGTTCTCATGTGATCTTGTAGTTCTCTTGTGATCTTGTAGTTCTCATGTGATCTTGTAGTTCTCATGTGATCTTGTAGTTCTCCTGTGATCATGTAGTTCTCTGTGATCTTGTAGTTCTCATGTGATCTTGTAGTTCTCATGTGATCTTGTAGTTCTCTTGTGATCTCTTGTGATCTTGTAGTTCTCTTGTGATCTTGTAGTTCTCATGTGATCTTGTAGTTCTCTTGTGATCTCTTGTGATCTTGTAGTTCTCTTGTGATCTTGTAGTTCTCATGTGATCTTGTAGTTCTCTTGTGATCTTCTTGTGATCTTGTAGTTCTCTTGTGATCTTGTAGTTCTCTTGTGATCTTGTAGTTCTCATGTGATCTTGTAGTTCTCATGTGATCTTGCAGTTCTCTTGTGATCTTGTAGTTCTCCTGTGATCTTGTAGTTCTCCTGTGATCTTGTAGTTCTCTGTGATCTTGTAGTTCTCCTTATTGTAGTTCTCTTGTGATCTTGTAGTTCTCCTTATTGTAGTTCTCTTGTGATCTTGTAGTTCTCCTGTGATCTTGTAGTTCTCTTGTGATCTTGTAGTTCTCCTGTGATCTTGTAGTTTTCTGTGATCTTGTAGTTCTCATGTGATCTTGTAGTTCTCATGTGATCTTGTAGTTCTCTTTTTCTCTTCTTGTGATCTTGTAGTTCTCTTGTGATCTTGTAGTTCTCATGTGATCTTGTAGTTCTCTTGTGATCTTCTTGTGATCTTGTAGTTCTCTTGTGATCTTGTAGTTCTCATGTGATCTTGTAGTTCTCCTGTGATCTTGTAGTTTTCTTGTGATCTTGTAGTTCTCCTTATTGTAGTTCTCTTGTGATCTTGTAGTTCTCTTGTGATCTTGTAGTTCTCTGTGATATTGTAGTTCTCCTTATTGTAGTTCTCTTGTGATCTTGTAGTTCTCCTTATTGTAGTTCTCTTGTGATCTTGTAGTTCTCCTGTGATCTTGTAGTTCTCCTGTTATCTTGTAGTTCTCCTTTGATCTTGTAGTTCTCCTTTGATCTTGTAGTTCTCTTGTGATCTTGTAGTTCTCCTGTGATCTTGTAGTTCTCTGTGATCTTGTAGTTCTCATGTGATCTTGTAGTTCTCTTGTGATCTTCTTGTGATCTTGTAGTTCTCATGTGATCTTGTAGTTCTCTTGTGATCTTCTTGTGATCTTGTAGTTCTCTTGTGATCTTGTAGTTCTCTTGTGATCTTGTAGTTCTCCTGTGATCTTGTAGTTCTCTTGTGATCTTGTAGTGCTCTGTGATCTTGTAGTTCTCCTTATTGTAGTTCTCTTGTGATCTTGTAGTTCTCCTTATTGTAGTTCTCTTGTGATCTTGTAGTTCTCCTGTGATCTTGTAGTTCTCCTGTTATCTTGTAGTTCTCCTGTGATATTGTAGTTCTCCTGTGATCTTGTAGTTCTCTGTGATCTTGTAGTTCTCTTGTGATCTTGTAGTTCTCCTGTGATCTTGTAGTTCTCTTGTGATCTTGTAGTTCTCCTTATTGTAGTTCTCTTGTGATCTTGTAGTTCTCTTTTGATCTTGTAGTTCTCTGTGATCTTGTAGTTCTCCTTATTGTAGTTCTCTTGTGATCTTGTAGTTCTCCTTATTGTAGTTCTCTTGTGATCTTGTAGTTCTCCTGTGATCTTGTAGTTCTCTGTGATCTTGTAGTTCTCATGTGATCTTGTAGTTCTCATGTGATCTTGTAGTTCTCTTGTGATCTTGTAGTTCTCCTGTGATCTTGTAGTTCTCTGTGATCTTGTAGTTCTCCTTATTGTAGTTCTCTTGTGATCTTGTAGTTCTCCTTATTGTAGTTCTCTTGTGATCTTGTAGTTCTCCTGTGATCTTGTAATTCTCTTGTGATCTTGTAGTTCTCCTGTGATCTTGTAGTTCTCATGTGATCTTGTAGTTCTCATGTGATCTTGTAGTTCTCATGTGATCTTGCAGTTCTCTTGTGATCTTCTTGTGATCTTGTAGTTCTCTTGTGATCTTGTAGTTCTCATGTGATCTTGTAGTTCTCCTTATTGTAGTTCTCTTGTGATCTTGTAGTTCTCCTGTTATCTTGTAGTTCTCCTTTCATCTTGTAGTTCTCCTTTGATCTTGTAGTTCTCTTGTGATCTTGTAGTTCTCCTGTGATCTTGTAGTTCTCTGTGATCTTGTAGTTCTCATGTGATCTTGTAGTTCTCTTGTGATCTTCTTGTGATCTTGTAGTTCTCTTGTGATCTTGTAGTTCTCATGTGATCTTGTAGTTCTCTTGTGATATTCTTGTGATCTTGTAGTTCTCTTGTGATCTTGTAGTTCTCTTGTGATCTTGTAGTTCTCCTGTGATCTTGTAGTTCTCCTGTGATCTTGTAGTTCTCTGTGATCTTGTAGTCCTCCTTATTGTAGTTCTCTTGTGATCTTGTAGTTCTCCTGTGATCTTGTAGTTCTCTTGTGATCTTGTAGTTCTCCTGTGATCTTGTAGTTCTCTGTGATCTTGTAGTTCTCATGTGATCTTGTAGTTCTCATGTGATCTTGTAGTTCTCTTGTGATCTTCTTGTGATCTTGTAGTTCTCTTGTGATCTTGTAGTTCTCATGTGATCTTGTAGTTCTCTTGTGATCTTCTTGTGATCTTGTAGTTCTCTTGTGATCTTGTAGTTCTCATGTGATCTTCTAGTTCTCTTGTGATCTTGTAGTTCTCATGTGATCTTGTAGTTCTCCTGTGATCTTGTAGTTCTCTTGTGATCTTGTAGTTCTCCTTATTGTAGTTCTCTTGTGATCTTGTAGTTCTCTTGTGATCTTGTAGTTCTCTGTGATCTTGTAGTTCTCCTTATTGTAGTTCTTTTGTGATCTTGTAGTTCTCCTTATTGTAGTTCTCTTGTGATCTTGTAGTTCTCCTGTGATCTTGTAGTTCTCCTGTGATCTTGTAGTTCTCCTGTTATCTTGTAGTTCTCCTGTGATCTTGTAGTTCTCATGTGATCTTCTAGTTCTCTTGTGATCTTGTAGTTCTCCTGTGATCTTGTAGTTCTCATGTGATCTTGTAGTTCTCCTTACTGTAGTTCTCTTGTGATCTTGTAGTTCTCTTGTGATCTTGTAGTTCTCTGTGATCTTGTAGTTCTCCTTATTGTAGTTCTCTTGTGATCTTGTAGTTCTCCTTATTGTAGTTCTCTTGTGATCTTGTAGTTCTCCTGTTATCTTGTAGTTCTCCTTTGATCTTGTAGTTCTCCTTTCATCTTGTAGTTCTCTTGTGATCTTGTAGTTCTCATGTGATCTTGTAGTTCTCTGTGATCTTGTAGTTCTCATGTGATCTTGTAGTTCTCATGTGATCTTGTAGTTCTCATGTGATCTTGTAGTTCTCATGTGATCTTGTAGTTCTCTTGTGATCTCTTGTGATCTTGTAGTTCTCTTGTGATCTTGTAGTTCTCATGTGATCTTGTAGTTCTCTTGTGATCTCTTGTGATCTTGTAGTTCTCTTGTGATCTTGTAGTTCTCATGTGATCTTGTAGTTCTCTTGTGATCTTCTTGTGATCTTGTAGTTCTCTTGTGATCTTGTAGTTCTCTTGTGATCTTGTAGTTCTCATGTGATCTTGTAGTTCTCATGTGATCTTGCAGTTCTCTTGTGATCTTGTAGTTCTCCTGTGATCTTGTAGTTCTCCTGTGATCTTGTAGTTCTCTGTGATCTTGTAGTTCTCCTTATTGTAGTTCTCTTGTGATCTTGTAGTTCTCCTTATTGTAGTTCTCTTGTGATCTTGTAGTTCTCCTGTGATCTTGTAGTTCTCTTGTGATCTTGTAGTTCTCCTGTGATCTTGTAGTTTTCTGTGATCTTGTAGTTCTCATGTGATCTTGTAGTTCTCATGTGATCTTGTAGTTCTCTTTTTCTCTTCTTGTGATCTTGTAGTTCTCTTGTGATCTTGTAGTTCTCATGTGATCTTGTAGTTCTCTTGTGATCTTCTTGTGATCTTGTAGTTCTCTTGTGATCTTGTAGTTCTCATGTGATCTTGTAGTTCTCCTGTGATCTTGTAGTTTTCTTGTGATCTTGTAGTTCTCCTTATTGTAGTTCTCTTGTGATCTTGTAGTTCTCTTGTGATCTTGTAGTTCTCTGTGATATTGTAGTTCTCCTTATTGTAGTTCTCTTGTGATCTTGTAGTTCTCCTTATTGTAGTTCTCTTGTGATCTTGTAGTTCTCCTGTGATCTTGTAGTTCTCCTGTTATCTTGTAGTTCTCCTTTGATCTTGTAGTTCTCCTTTGATCTTGTAGTTCTCTTGTGATCTTGTAGTTCTCCTGTGATCTTGTAGTTCTCTGTGATCTTGTAGTTCTCATGTGATCTTGTAGTTCTCTTGTGATCTTCTTGTGATCTTGTAGTTCTCATGTGATCTTGTAGTTCTCTTGTGATCTTCTTGTGATCTTGTAGTTCTCTTGTGATCTTGTAGTTCTCTTGTGATCTTGTAGTTCTCCTGTGATCTTGTAGTTCTCTTGTGATCTTGTAGTGCTCTGTGATCTTGTAGTTCTCCTTATTGTAGTTCTCTTGTGATCTTGTAGTTCTCCTTATTGTAGTTCTCTTGTGATCTTGTAGTTCTCCTGTGATCTTGTAGTTCTCCTGTTATCTTGTAGTTCTCCTGTGATATTGTAGTTCTCCTGTGATCTTGTAGTTCTCTGTGATCTTGTAGTTCTCTTGTGATCTTGTAGTTCTCCTGTGATCTTGTAGTTCTCTTGTGATCTTGTAGTTCTCCTTATTGTAGTTCTCTTGTGATCTTGTAGTTCTCTTTTGATCTTGTAGTTCTCTGTGATCTTGTAGTTCTCCTTATTGTAGTTCTCTTGTGATCTTGTAGTTCTCCTTATTGTAGTTCTCTTGTGATCTTGTAGTTCTCCTGTGATCTTGTAGTTCTCTGTGATCTTGTAGTTCTCATGTGATCTTGTAGTTCTCATGTGATCTTGTAGTTCTCTTGTGATCTTGTAGTTCTCCTGTGATCTTGTAGTTCTCTGTGATCTTGTAGTTCTCCTTATTGTAGTTCTCTTGTGATCTTGTAGTTCTCCTTATTGTAGTTCTCTTGTGATCTTGTAGTTCTCCTGTGATCTTGTAATTCTCTTGTGATCTTGTAGTTCTCCTGTGATCTTGTAGTTCTCATGTGATCTTGTAGTTCTCATGTGATCTTGTAGTTCTCATGTGATCTTGCAGTTCTCTTGTGATCTTCTTGTGATCTTGTAGTTCTCTTGTGATCTTGTAGTTCTCATGTGATCTTGTAGTTCTCTTGTGATCTTCTGGTGATCTTGTAGTTCTCTTGTGATCTTGTAGTTCTCATGTGATCTTCTAGTTCTCATGTGATCTTGTAGTTTTCTTGTGATCTTGTAGTTCTCATGTGATCTTGTAGTTCTCCTGTGATCTTGTAGTTCTCTTGTGATCTTGTAGTTCTCCTTATTGTAGTTCTCTTGTGATCTTGTAGTTCTCTTGTGATCTTGTAGTTCTCTGTGATCTTGTAGTTCTCCTTATTGTAGTTCTCTTGTGATCTTGTAGTTCTCCTTATTGTAGTTCTCTTGTGATCTTGTAGTTCTCCTGTGATCTTGTAGTTCTCCTGTTATCTTGTAGTTCTCCTGTGATCTTGTAGTTCTCCTGTTATCTTGTAGTTCTCCTGTGATCTTGTAGTTCTCATGTGATCTTGTAGTGCTCTTGTGATCTTGTAGTTCTCCTGTGATCTTGTACTTCTCATGTGATCTTGTAGTTCTCCTTATTGTAGTTCTCTTGTGATCTTGTAGTTCTCTTGTGATCTTGTAGTTCTCTGTGATCTTGTAGTTCTCCTTATTGTAGTTCTCTTGTGATCTTGTAGTTCTCCTTATTGTAGTTCTCTTGTGATCTTGTAGTTCTCCTGTTATCTTGTAGTTCTCCTTTCATCTTGTAGTTCTCCTTTCATCTTGTAGTTCTCTTGTGATCTTGTAGTTCTCCTGTGATCTTGTAGTTCTCTGTGATCTTGTAGTTCTCATGTGATCTTGTAGTTCTCATGTGATCTTGTAGTTCTCATGTGATCTTGTAGTTCTCTTGTGATCTTGTAGTTCTCATGTGATCTTGTAGTTCTCCTGTGATCATGTAGTTCTCTGTGATCTTGTAGTTCTCATGTGATCTTGTAGTTCTCATGTGATCTTGTAGTTCTCTTGTGATCTTCTTGTGATCTTGTAGTTCTCTTGTGATCTTGTAGTTCTCATGTGATCTTGTAGTTCTCTTGTGATCTTCTTGTGATCTTGTAGTTCTCTTGTGATCTTGTAGTTCTCTTGTGATCTTGTAGTTCTCATGTGATCTTGTAGTTCTCATGTGATCTTGTAGTTCTCTTGTGATCTTGTAGTTCTCCTGTGATCTTGTAGTTCTCCTGTGATCTTGTAGTTCTCTGTGATCTTGTAGTTCTCCTTATTGTAGTTCTCTTGTGATCTTGTAGTTCTCCTTATTGTAGTTCTCTTGTGATCTTGTAGTTCTCCTGTGATCTTGTAATTCTCTTGTGATCTTGTAGTTCTCCTGTGATCTTGTAGTTCTCATGTGATCTTGTAGTTCTCATGTGATCTTGTAGTTCTCATGTGATCTTGCAGTTCTCTTGTGATCTTCTTGTGATCTTGTAGTTCTCTTGTGATCTTGTAGTTCTCATGTGATCTTGTAGTTCTCTTGTGATCTTCTGGTGATCTTGTAGTTCTCTTGTGATCTTGTAGTTCTCATGTGATCTTCTAGTTCTCATGTGATCTTGTAGTTTTCTTGTGATCTTGTAGTTCTCATGTGATCTTGTAGTTCTCCTGTGATCTTGTAGTTCTCTTGTGATCTTGTAGTTCTCCTTATTGTAGTTCTCTTGTGATCTTGTAGTTCTCTTGTGATCTTGTAGTTCTCTGTGATCTTGTAGTTCTCCTTATTGTAGTTCTCTTGTGATCTTGTAGTTCTCCTTATTGTAGTTCTCTTGTGATCTTGTAGTTCTCCTGTGATCTTGTAGTTCTCCTGTTATCTTGTAGTTCTCCTGTGATCTTGTAGTTCTCCTGTTATCTTGTAGTTCTCCTGTGATCTTGTAGTTCTCATGTGATCTTGTAGTGCTCTTGTGATCTTTAGTTCTCCTGTGATCTTGTACTTCTCATGTGATCTTGTAGTTCTCCTTATTGTAGTTCTCTTGTGATCTTGTAGTTCTCTTGTGATCTTGTAGTTCTCTGTGATCTTGTAGTTCTCCTTATTGTAGTTCTCTTGTGATCTTGTAGTTCTCCTTATTGTAGTTCTCTTGTGATCTTGTAGTTCTCCTGTTATCTTGTAGTTCTCCATTCATCTTGTAGTTCTCCTTTCATCTTGTAGTTCTCTTGTGATCTTGTAGTTCTCCTGTGATCTTGTAGTTCTCTGTGATCTTGTAGTTCTCATGTGATCTTGTAGTTCTCATGTGATCTTGTAGTTCTCATGTGATCTTGTAGTTCTCTTGTGATCTTGTAGTTCTCATGTGATCTTGTAGTTCTCATGTGATCTTGTAGTTCTCCTGTGATCATGTAGTTCTCTGTGATCTTGTAGTTCTCATGTGATCTTGTAGTTCTCATGTGATCTTGTAGTTCTCTTGTGATCTTCTTGTGATCTTGTAGTTCTCTTGTGATCTTGTAGTTCTCATGTGATCTTGTAGTTCTCTTGTGATCTTCTTGTGATCTTGTAGTTCTCTTGTGATCTTGTAGTTCTCTTGTGATCTTGTAGTTCTCATGTGATCTTGTAGTTCTCATGTGATCTTGTAGTTCTCTTGTGATCTTGTAGTTCTCCTGTGATCTTGTAGTTCTCCTGTGATCTTGTAGTTCTCTGTGATCTTGTAGTTCTCCTTATTGTAGTTCTCTTGTGATCTTGTAGTTCTCCTTATTGTAGTTCTCTTGTGATCTTGTAGTTCTCCTGTGATCTTGTAGTTCTGTTGTGATCTTGTAGTTCTCCTGTGATCTTGTAGTTTTATGTGATCTTGTAGTTCTCATGTGATCTTGTAGTTCTCTTGTGATCTTCTTGTGATCTTGTAGTTCTCTTGTGATCTTGTAGTTCTCATGTGATCTTGTAGTTCTCTTGTGATCTTCTTGTTATCTTGTAGTTCTCTTGTGATCTTGTAGTTCTCATGTGATCTTGTAGTTCTCCTGTGATCTTGTAGTTCTCTTGTGATCTTGTAGTTCTCCTTATTGTAGTTCTCTTGTGATCTTGTAGTTCTCTTTTGATCTTGTAGTTCTCTGTGATCTTGTAGTTCTCCTTATTGTAGTTCTCTTGTGATCTTGTCGTTCTCCTTATTGTAGTTCTCTTGTGATCTTGTAGTTCTCCTGTGATCTTGTAGTTCTCCTGTTATCTTGTAGTTCTCCTTTGATCTTGTAGTTCTCCTTTGATCTTGTAGTTCTCTTGTGATCTTGTAGTTCTCCTGTGATCTTGTAGTTCTCTGTGATCTTGTAGTTCTCATGTGATGTTGTAGTTCTCTTGTGATCTTCTTGTGATCTTGTAGTTCTCTTGTGATCTTGTAGTTCTCATGTGATCTTGTAGTTCTCTTGTGATCTTCTTGTGATCTTGTAGTTCTCTTGTGATCTTGTAGTTCTCTTGTGATCTTCTTGTGATCTTGTAGTTCTCTTGTGATCTTGTAGTTCTCCTTATTGTAGTTCTCTTGTGATCTTGTAGTTCTCCTGTGATCTTGTAGTTCTCCTGTTATCTTGTAGTTCTCCTGTGATCTTGTAGTTCTCCTTATTGTCGTTCTCTTGTGATCTTGTAGTTCTCTTGTCATCTTCTTGTGATCTTGTAGTTCTCTTGTGATCTTATAGTTCAATGTGATCTTGTAGTTCTTTGTGATCTTCTTGTGATCTTGTAGTTCTCTTGTGATCTTGTAGTTCTCATGTGATCTTGTAGTTCTCTTGTGATCTTGTAGTTCTCTTGTGATCTTGTAGTTCTCTGTGATATTGTAGTTCTTCTGTGATCTTGTAGTTCTCTTGTAGTTCTCCTGTTATCTTGTAGTTCTCCTGTGATCTTGTAGTTCTCATGTGATCTTGTAGTTCTCTTGTGATCTTGTAGTTCTCCTGTGATCTTATAGTTCTTATGTGATCTTGCAGTTCTCCTTATTGTAGTTCTCTTGTGATCTTTTAGTTCTCTTGTGATCTTGTAGTTCTCTGTGATCTTGTAGTTCTCCTTATGGTAGTTCTCTTGTGATCTTGTAGTTCTCCTTATTGTAGTTCTCTTGTGATCTTGTAGTTCTCCTGTTATCTTGGAGTTCTACTTTGATCTTGTAGTTTTCTTGTGATCTTGTAGTTCTCCTGTGATCTTGTAGTTCTCTGTGATCTTGTAGTTCTCATGTGATCTTGTAGTTCTCATGTGATCTTGTAGTTCTCTTGTGATCTTCTTGTGATCTTGTAGTTCTCTTGTGATCTTGTAGTTCTCATGTGATCTTGTAGTTCTCTTGTGATCTTCTTGTGATCTTGTAGTTCTCTTGTGATCTTGTAGTTCTCCTGTGATCTTGTAGTTCTCCTGTTATCTTGTAGTTCTCCTTTGATCTTGTAGTTCTCCTGTTATCTTGTAGTTCTCTTGTGATCTTGTAGTTCTCTTGTGATCTTGTAGTTCTCCTGTGATCTTGTAGTTCTCTTGTGATCTTGTAGTTCTCATGTGATCTTGTAGTTCTCCTGTGATCTTGTAGTTCTCTTGTTATCTTGTAGTTCTCCTTATTGTAGTTCTCTTGTGATCTTGTAGTTCTCTTGTGATCTTGTAGTTCTCGTTAATCTTGTAGTTCTCCTTATTGTAGTTCTCTTGTGATCTTGTAGTTTTCCTGTTATCTTGTAGTTCTCCTGTGATCTTGTAGTTCTCATGTGATCTTGTAGTTCTCTTGTGATCTTGTAGTTCTCTTGTGATCTTGTAGTTCTCCTGTTATCCTGTAGTTCTCCTGTGATCTTGTAGTTCTCATGTGATCTTGTAGTTCTCTTGTGATCTTGTAGTTCTCCTGTGATCTTGTAGTTCTCATGTGATCTTGTAGTTCTCCTTATTGTAGTTCTCTTGTGATCTTGTAGTTCTCTTGTGATCTTGTAGTGCTCTGTGATCTTGTAGTTCTCCTTATTGTAGTTCTCTTGTGATCTTGTAGTTCTCCTTATTGTAGTACTCTTGTGATCTTGTAGTTCTCCTGTGATCTTGTAGTTCTCCTGTTATCTTGTAGTTATCCTGTGATATTGTAGTTCTCCTGTGATCTTGTAGTTCTCTGTGATCTTGTAGTTCTCATGTGATCTTGTAGTTCTCATGTGATCTTGAAGTTCTCTTGTGATCTTGTAGTTCTCCTGTGATCTTGTAGTTCTCCGGTGATCTTGTAGTTCTCTGTGATCTTGTAGTTCTCCTTATTGTAGTTCTCTTGTGATCTTGTAGTTCTCCTTATTGTAGTTCTCTTGTGATCTTGTAGTTCTCTTGTGATCTTGTAATTCTCTTGTGATCTTGTACTTCTCTTGTGATCTTCTTGTGATCTTGTAGTTCTCTTGTGATCTTGTAGTTCTCATGTGATCTTGTAGTTCTCATGTGGTCTTGTAGTTCTCATGTGATCTTGTAGTTCTCATGTGATCTTGTAGTTCTCTTGTGATCTTCTTGTGATCTTGTAGTTCTCTTGTGATCTTGTAGTTCTCATGTGATCTTGTAGTTCTCTTGTGATCTTCTTGTGATCTTGTAGTTCTCTTGTGATCTTGTAGTTCTCATGTGATCTTGTAGTTCTCATGTGATCTTGTAGTTCTCCTGTGATCTTGTAGTTCTCTTGTGATCTTGTAGTTCTCTTGTGATCTTGTAGTTCTCTGTGATCTTGTAGTTCTCCTTATTGTAGTTCTCTTGTGATCTTGTAGTTCTCCTTATTGTAGTTCTCTTGTGATCTTGTAGTTCTCCTGTTATCTTGTAGTTCTCCTTTGATCTTGTAGTTCTCCTTTGATCTTGTAGTTCTCTTGTGATCTTGTAGTTCTCCTGTGATCTTGTAGTTCTCTGTGATCTTGTAGTTCTCATGTGATCTTGTAGTTCTCTTGTGATCTTCTTGTGATCTTGTAGTTCTCTTGTGATCTTGTAGTTCTCATGTGATCTTGTAGTTCACTTGTGATCTTCTTGTGATCTTGTAGTTCTCTTGTGATCTTGTAGTTCTCTTGTGATCTTGTAGTTCTCCTGTGATGTTGTAGTTCTCCTTATTGTAGTTCTCTTGTGATCTTGTGGTTCTCCTTATTGTAGTTCTCTTGTGATCTTGTAGTTCTCCTGTGATCTTGTAGTTCTCTTGTGATCTTGTAGTTCTCCTGTGATCTTGTAGTTCTCTGTGATCTTGTAGTTCTCATGTGATCTTGTAGTTCTCATGTGATCTTGTAGTTCTCATGTGATCTTGTAGTTCTCTTGTGATCTTCTTGTGATCTTGTAGTTCTCTTGTGATCTTGTAGTTCTCATGTGATCTTGTAGTTCTCTTGTGATCTTCTTGTGATCTTGTACTTCTCTTGTGATCTTGTAGTTCTCATGTTATCTTGTAGTTCTCCTGTGATATTGTAGTTCTCCTGTGATCTTGTAGTTCTCTGTGATCTTGTAGTTCTCATGTGATCTTGTAGTTCTCATGTGATCTTGAAGTTCTCTTGTGATCTTCTTGTGATCTTGTAGTTCTCTTGTGATCTTGTAGTTCTCCTGTGATCTTGTAGTTCTCTGTGATCTTGTAGTTCTCATGTGATCTTGTAGTTCTCATGTGATCTTGTAGTTCTCTTGTGATCTTGTAGTTCTCCTGTGATCTTGTAGTTCTCCTGTGATCTTGTAGTTCTCTGTGATCTTGTAGTTCTCCTTATTGTAGTTCTCTTGTGATCTTGTAGTTCTCCTTATTGTAGTTCTCTTGTGATCTTGTAGTTCTCCTGTGATCTTGTAATTCTCTTGTGATCTTGTAGTTCTCCTGTGATCTTGTAGTTCTCATGTGATCTTCTTGTGATCTTGTAGTTCTCTTGTGATCTTGTAGTTCTCATGTGATCTTGTAGTTCTCTTGTGATCTTCTTGTGATCTTGTAGTTCTCTTGTGATCTTGTAGTTCTCATGTGATCTTGTAGTTCTCTTGTGATCTTCTTGTGATCTTGTAGTTCTCTTGTGATCTTGTAGTTCTCCTGTGATCTTGTAGTTCTCTTGTGATCTTGTAGTTCTTCTTATTGTAGTTCTCTTGTGATCTTGTAGTTCTCTTGTGATCTTGTAGTTCTCTGTGATCTTGTAGTTCTCCTTATTGTAGTTCTCTTGTGATCTTGTAGTTCTCCTTATTGTAGTTCTCTTGTGATCTTGTAGTTCTCCTGTGATCTTGTAGTTCTCCTGTTATCTTGTAGTTCTCCTGTGATCTTGTAGTTCTCCTGTTATCTTGTAGTTCTCCTGTGATCTTGTAGTTCTGATGTGATCTTGTAGTTCTCTTGTGATCTTGTAGTTCTCCTGTGATCTTGTAGTTCTCATGTGATCTTGTAGTTCTCCTTATTGTAGTTCTCTTGTGATCTTGTAGTTCTCTTGTGATGTTGTAGTTCTCTGTGATCTTGTAGTTCTCCTTATTGTAGTTCTCTTGTGATCTTGTAGTTCTCCTTATTGTAGTTCTCTTGTGATCTTGTAGTTCTCCTGTTATCTTGTAGTTCTCCTTTGATCTTGTAGTTCTCCTTTGATCTTGTAGTTCTCTTGTGATCTTGTAGTTCTCCTGTGATCTTGTAGTTCTCTGTGATCTTGTAGTTCTCATGTGATCTTGTAGTTCTCTTGTGATCTTCTTGTGATCTTGTATTTCTCATGTGATCTTGTAGTTCTCTTGTGATCTTCTTGTGATCTTGTAGTTCTCTTGTGATCTTGTAGTTCTCTTGTGATCTTGTAGTTCTCCTGTGATCTTGTAGTTCTCCTGTGATCTTGTAGTTCTCTGTGATCTTGTAGTTCTCCTTATTGTAGTTCTCTTGTGATCTTGTAGTTCTCCTTATTGTAGTTCTCTTGTGATCTTGTAGTTCTCCTGTGATCTTGTAGTTCTCTTGTGATCTTGTAGTTCTCTTGTGATCTTGTACTTCTCTGTGATCTTGTAGTTCTCATGTGATCTTGTAGTTCTCATGTGATCTTGTAGTTCTCTTGTGATCTTCTTGTGATCTTGTAGTTCTCTTGTGATCTTGTAGTTCTCCTGTGATCTTGTAGTTCTCTGTGATCTTGTAGTTCTCATGTGATCTTGTAGTTCTCATGTGATCTTGTAGTTCTCTTGTGATCTTGTAGTTCTCCTGTGATCTTGTAGTTCTCTGTGATCTTGTAGTTCTCCTTATTGTAGTTCTCTTGTGATCTTGTAGTTCTCCTTATTGTAGTTCTCTTGTGATCTTGTAGTTCTCCTGTGATCTTGTAATTCTCTTGTGATCTTGTAGTTCTCCTGTGATCTTGTAGTTCTCATGTGATCTTCTTGTGATCTTGTAGTTCTCTTGTGATCTTGTAGTTCTCATGTGATCTTGTAGTTCTCTTGTGATCTTCTTGTGATCTTGTAGTTCTCTTGTGATCTTGTAGTTCTCATGTGATCTTGTAGTTCTCTTGTGATCTTCTTGTGATCTTGTAGTTCTCTTGTGATCTTGTAGTTCTCCTGTGATCTTGTAGTTCTCTTGTGATCTTGTAGTTCTCCTTATTGTAGTTCTCTTGTGATCTTGTAGTTCTCTTGTGATCTTGTAGTTCTCTGTGATCTTGTAGTTCTCCTTATTGTAGTTCTCCTGTGATCTTGTAGTTCTCCTTATTGTAGTTCTCTTGTGATCTTGTAGTTCTCCTGTGATCTTGTAGTTCTCCTGTTATCTTGTAGTTCTCCTGTGATCTTGTAGTTCTCCTGTTATCTTGTAGTTCTCCTGTGATCTTGTAGTTCTGATGTGATCTTGTAGTTCTCTTGTGATCTTGTAGTTCTCCTGTGATCTTGTAGTTCTCATGTGATCTTGTAGTTCTCCTTATTGTAGTTCTCTTGTGATCTTGTAGTTCTCTTGTGATCTTGTAGTTCTCTGTGATCTTGTAGTTCTCCTTATTGTAGTTCTCTTGTGATCTTGTAGTTCTCCTTATTGTAGTTCTCTTGTGATCTTGTAGTTCTCCTGTTATCTTGTAGTTCTCCTTTGATCTTGTAGTTCTCCTTTGATCTTGTAGTTCTCTTGTGATCTTGTAGTTCTCCTGTGATCTTGTAGTTCTCTGTGATCTTGTAGTTCTCATGTGATCTTGTAGTTCTCTTGTGATCTTCTTGTGATCTTGTATTTCTCATGTGATCTTGTAGTTCTCTTGTGATCTTCTTGTGATCTTGTAGTTCTCTTGTGATCTTGTAGTTCTCTTGTGATCTTGTAGTTCTCCTGTGATCTTGTAGTTCTCCTGTGATCTTGTAGTTCTCTGTGATCTTGTAGTTCTCCTTATTGTAGTTCTCTTGTGATCTTGTAGTTCTCCTTATTGTAGTTCTCTTGTGATCTTGTAGTTCTCCTGTGATCTTGTAGTTCTCTTGTGATCTTGTAGTTCTCCTGTGATCTTGTACTTCTCTGTGATCTTGTAGTTCTCATGTGATCTTGTAGTTCTCATGTGATCTTGTAGTTCTCTTGTGATCTTCTTGTGATCTTGTACTTCTCTTGTGATCTTGTAGTTCTCATGTGATCTTGTAGTTCTCTTGTGATCTTCTTGTGATCTTGTAGTTCTCTTGTGATCTTGTAGTTCTCATGTGATCTTCTAGTTCTCTTGTTATCTTGTAGTTCTCATGTGATCTTGTAGTTCTCCTGTGATCCTGTAGTTCTCTTGTGATCTTGTAGTTCTCCTTATTGTAGTTCTCTTGTGATCTTGTAGTTCTCTTGCGATCTTGTAGTTCTCTGTGATCTTGTAGTTCTCCTTATTGTAGTTCTCTTGTGATCTTGTAGTTCTCCTTATTGTAGTTCTCTTGTGATCTTGTAGTTCTCCTGTGATCTTGTAGTTCTCCTGTTATCTTGTAGTTCTCCTGTGATCTTGTAGTTCTCCTGTTATCTTGTAGTTCTCCTGTGATCTTGTAGTTCTCATGTGATCTTGTAGTTCTCTTGTGATCTTGTAGTTCTCCTGTGATCTTGTAGTTCTCATGTGATCTTGTAGTTCTCCTTATTGTAGTTCTCTTGTGATCTTGTAGTTCTCTTGTGATCTTGTAGTTCTCTGTGATCTTGTAGTTCTCCTTATTGTAGTTCTCTTGTGATCTTGTAGTTCTCCTGTTATCTTGTAATTCTCCTTTGATCTTGTAGTTCTCCTTTCATCTTGTAGTTCTCTTGTGATCTTGTAGTTCTCATGTGATCTTGTAGTTCTCTGTGATCTTGTAGTTCTCATGTGATCTTGTAGTTCTCATGTGATCTTGTAGTTCTCATGTGATCTTGTAGTTCTCTTGTGATCTTGTAGTTCTCATGTGATCTTGTAGTTCTCATGTGATCTTGTAGTTCTCCTGTGATCATGTAGTTCTCTGTGATCTTGTAGTTCTCATGTGATCTTGTAGTTCTCTGTGATCTTGTAGTTCTCATGTGATCTTGTAGTTCTCATGTGATCTTGAAGTTCTCTTGTGATTTTCTTGTGATCTTGTAGTTCTCTTGTGATCTTGTAGTTCTCCTGTGATCTTGTAGTTCTCTGTGATCTTGTAGTTCTCATGTGATCTTGTAGTTCTCATGTGATCTTGTAGTTCTCTTGTGATCTTGTAGTTCTCCTGTGATCTTGTAGTTCTCCTGTGATCTTGTAGTTCTCTGTGATCTTGTAGTTCTCCTTATTGTAGTTCTCTTGTGATCTTGTAGTTCTCCTTATTGTAGTTCTCTTGTGATCTTGTAGTTCTCCTGTGATCTTGTAATTCTCTTGTGATCTTGTAGTTCTCCTGTGATCTTGTAGTTCTCATGTGATCTTCTTGTGATCTTGTAGTTCTCTTGTGATCTTGTAGTTCTCATGTGATCTTGTAGTTCTCTTGTGATCTTCTTGTGATCTTGTAGTTCTCTTGTGATCTTGTAGTTCTCATGTGATCTTGTAGTTCTCCTGTGATCTTGTAGTTCTCTTGTGATCTTGTAGTTCTCCTTATTGTAGTTCTCTTGTGATCTTGTTGTTCTCTTGTGATCTTGGAGTTCTCTGTGATCTTGTAGTTCTCCTTATTGTAGTTCTCTTGTGATCTTGTAGTTCTCCTTATTGTAGTTCTCTTGTGATCTTGTAGTTCTCCTGTGATCTTGTAGTTCTCCTGTTATCTTGTAGTTCTCCTGTGATCTTGTAGTTCTCCTGTTATCTTGTAGTTCTCCTGTGATCTTGTAGTTCTCATGTGATCTTGTAGTTCTCTTGTGATCTTGTAGTTCTCCTGTGATCTTGTAGTTCTCATGTGATCTTGTAGTTCTCCTTATTGTAGTTCTCCTTTCATCTTGTAGTTCTCTTGTGATCTTGTAGTTCTCATGTGATCTTGTAGTTCTCTGTGATCTTGTAGTTCTCATGTGATCTTGTAGTTCTCATGTGATCTTGTAGTTCTCATGTGATCTTGTAGTTCTCTTGTGATCTTGTAGTTCTCATGTGATCTTGTAGTTCTCATGTGATCTTGTAGTTCTCCTGTGATCATGTAGTTCTCTGTGATCTTGTAGTTCTCATGTGATCTTGTAGTTCTCATGTGATCTTGTAGTTCTCTTGTGATCTCTTGTGATCTTGTAGTTCTCTTGTGATCTTGTAGTTCTCATGTGATCTTGTAGTTCTCTTGTGATCTCTTGTGATCTTGTAGTTCTCTTGTGATCTTGTAGTTCTCATGTGATCTTGTAGTTCTCTTGTGATCTTCTTGTGATCTTGTAGTTCTCTTGTGATCTTGTAGTTCTCTTGTGATCTTGTAGTTCTCATGTGATCTTGTAGTTCTCATGTGATCTTGCAGTTCTCTTGTGATCTTGTAGTTCTCCTGTGATCTTGTAGTTCTCCTGTGATCTTGTAGTTCTCTGTGATCTTGTAGTTCTCCTTATTGTAGTTCTCTTGTGATCTTGTAGTTCTCCTTATTGTAGTTCTCTTGTGATCTTGTAGTTCTCCTGTGATCTTGTAGTTCTCTTGTGATCTTGTAGTTCTCCTGTGATCTTGTAGTTTTCTGTGATCTTGTAGTTCTCATGTGATCTTGTAGTTCTCATGTGATCTTGTAGTTCTCTTGTGATCTTCTTGTGATCTTGTAGTTCTCTTGTGATCTTGTAGTTCTCATGTGATCTTGTAGTTCTCTTGTGATCTTCTTGTGATCTTGTAGTTCTCTTGTGATCTTGTAGTTCTCATGTGATCTTGTAGTTCTCCTGTGATCTTGTAGTTTTCTTGTGATCTTGTAGTTCTCCTTATTGTAGTTCTCTTGTGATCTTGTAGTTCTCTTGTGATCTTGTAGTTCTCTGTGATATTGTAGTTCTCCTTATTGTAGTTCTCTTGTGATCTTGTAGTTCTCCTTATTGTAGTTCTCTTGTGATCTTGTAGTTCTCCTGTGATCTTGTAGTTCTCCTGTTATCTTGTAGTTCTCCTTTGATCTTGTAGTTCTCCTTTGATCTTGTAGTTCTCTTGTGATCTTGTAGTTCTCCTGTGATCTTGTAGTTCTCTGTGATCTTGTAGTTCTCATGTGATCTTGTAGTTCTCTTGTGATCTTCTTGTGATCTTGTAGTTCTCATGTGATCTTGTAGTTCTCTTGTGATCTTCTTGTGATCTTGTAGTTCTCTTGTGATCTTGTAGTTCTCTTGTGATCTTGTAGTTCTCCTGTGATCTTGTAGTTCTCTTGTGATCTTGTAGTGCTCTGTGATCTTGTAGTTCCCCTTATTGTAGTTCTCTTGTGATCTTGTAGTTCTCCTTATTGTAGTTCTCTTGTGATCTTGTAGTTCTCCTGTGATCTTGTAGTTCTCCTGTTATCTTGTAGTTCTCCTGTGATATTGTAGTTCTCCTGTGATCTTGTAGTTCTCTGTGATCTTGTAGTTCTCTTGTGATCTTGTAGTTCTCCTGTGATCTTGTAGTTCTCTTGTGATCTTGTAGTTCTCCTTATTGTAGTTCTCTTGTGATCTTGTAGTTCTCTTTTGATCTTGTAGTTCTCTGTGATCTTGTAGTTCTCCTTATTGTAGTTCTCTTGTGATCTTGTAGTTCTCCTTATTGTAGTTCTCTTGTGATCTTGTAGTTCTCCTGTGATCTTGTAGTTCTCTGTGATCTTGTAGTTCTCATGTGATCTTGTAGTTCTCATGTGATCTTGTAGTTCTCTTGTGATCTTGTAGTTCTCCTGTGATCTTGTAGTTCTCTGTGATCTTGTAGTTCTCCTTATTGTAGTTCTCTTGTGATCTTGTAGTTCTCCTTATTGTAGTTCTCTTGTGATCTTGTAGTTCTCCTGTGATCTTGTAATTCTCTTGTGATCTTGTAGTTCTCCTGTGATCTTGTAGTTCTCATGTGATCTTGTAGTTCTCATGTGATCTTGTAGTTCTCATGTGATCTTGCAGTTCTCTTGTGATCTTCTTGTGATCTTGTAGTTCTCTTGTGATCTTGTAGTTCTCATGTGATCTTGTAGTTCTCTTGTGATCTTCTGGTGATCTTGTAGTTCTCTTGTGATCTTGTAGTTCTCATGTGATCTTCTAGTTCTCATGTGATCTTGTAGTTTTCTTGTGATCTTGTAGTTCTCATGTGATCTTGTAGTTCTCCTGTGATCTTGTAGTTCTCTTGTGATCTTGTAGTTCTCCTTATTGTAGTTCTCTTGTGATCTTGTAGTTCTCTTGTGATCTTGTAGTTCTCTGTGATCTTGTAGTTCTCCTTATTGTAGTTCTCTTGTGATCTTGTAGTTCTCCTTATTGTAGTTCTCTTGTGATCTTGTAGTTCTCCTGTGATCTTGTAGTTCTCCTGTTATCTTGTAGTTCTCCTGTGATCTTGTAGTTCTCCTGTTATCTTGTAGTTCTCCTGTGATCTTGTAGTTCTCATGTGATCTTGTAGTGCTCTTGTGATCTTGTAGTTCTCCTGTGATCTTGTACTTCTCATGTGATCTTGTAGTTCTCCTTATTGTAGTTCTCTTGTGATCTTGTAGTTCTCTTGTGATCTTGTAGTTCTCTGTGATCTTGTAGTTCTCCTTATTGTAGTTCTCTTGTGATCTTGTAGTTCTCCTTATTGTAGTTCTCTTGTGATCTTGTAGTTCTCCTGTTATCTTGTAGTTCTCCTTTCATCTTGTAGTTCTCCTTTCATCTTGTAGTTCTCTTGTGATCTTGTAGTTCTCCTGTGATCTTGTAGTTCTCTGTGATCTTGTAGTTCTCATGTGATCTTGTAGTTCTCATGTGATCTTGTAGTTCTCATGTGATCTTGTAGTTCTCTTGTGATCTTGTAGTTCTCATGTGATCTTGTAGTTCTCCTGTGATCATGTAGTTCTCTGTGATCTTGTAGTTCTCATGTGATCTTGTAGTTCTCATGTGATCTTGTAGTTCTCTTGTGATCTTCTTGTGATCTTGTAGTTCTCTTGTGATCTTGTAGTTCTCATGTGATCTTGTAGTTCTCTTGTGATCTTCTTGTGATCTTGTAGTTCTCTTGTGATCTTGTAGTTCTCTTGTGATCTTGTAGTTTTCATGTGATCTTGTAGTTCTCATGTGATCTTGTAGTTCTCTTGTGATCTTGTAGTTCTCCTGTGATCTTGTAGTTCTCCTGTGATCTTGTAGTTCTCTGTGATCTTGTAGTTCTCCTTATTGTAGTTCTCTTGTGATCTTGTAGTTCTCCTTATTGTAGTTCTCTTGTGATCTTGTAGTTCTCCTGTGATCTTGTAATTCTCTTGTGATCTTGTAGTTCTCCTGTGATCTTGTAGTTCTCATGTGATCTTGTAGTTCTCATGTGATCTTGTAGTTCTCATGTGATCTTGCAGTTCTCTTGTGATCTTCTTGTGATCTTGTAGTTCTCTTGTGATCTTGTAGTTCTCATGTGATCTTGTAGTTCTCTTGTGATCTTCTGGTGATCTTGTAGTTCTCTTGTGATCTTGTAGTTCTCATGTGATCTTCTAGTTCTCATGTGATCTTGTAGTTTTCTTGTGATCTTGTAGTTCTCATGTGATCTTGTAGTTCTCCTGTGATCTTGTAGTTCTCTTGTGATCTTGTAGTTCTCCTTATTGTAGTTCTCTTGTGATCTTGTAGTTCTCTTGTGATCTTGTAGTTCTCTGTGATCTTGTAGTTCTCCTTATTGTAGTTCTCTTGTGATCTTGTAGTTCTCCTTATTGTAGTTCTCTTGTGATCTTGTAGTTCTCCTGTGATCTTGTAGTTCTCCTGTTATCTTGTAGTTCTCCTGTGATCTTGTAGTTCTCCTGTTATCTTGTAGTTCTCCTGTGATCTTTTAGTTCTCATGTGATCTTGTAGTGCTCTTGTGATCTTTAGTTCTCCTGTGATCTTGTACTTCTCATGTGATCTTGTAGTTCTCCTTATTGTAGTTCTCTTGTGATCTTGTAGTTCTCTTGTGATCTTGTAGTTCTCTGTGATCTTGTAGTTCTCCTTATTGTAGTTCTCTTGTGATCTTGTAGTTCTCCTTATTGTAGTTCTCTTGTGATCTTGTAGTTCTCCTGTTATCTTGTAGTTCTCCATTCATCTTGTAGTTCTCCTTTCATCTTGTAGTTCTCTTGTGATCTTGTAGTTCTCCTGTGATCTTGTAGTTCTCTGTGATCTTGTAGTTCTCATGTGATCTTGTAGTTCTCATGTGATCTTGTAGTTCTCATGTGATCTTGTAGTTCTCTTGTGATCTTGTAGTTCTCATGTGATCTTGTAGTTCTCATGTGATCTTGTAGTTCTCCTGTGATCATGTAGTTCTCTGTGATCTTGTAGTTCTCATGTGATCTTGTAGTTCTCATGTGATCTTGTAGTTCTCTTGTGATCTTCTTGTGATCTTGTAGTTCTCTTGTGATCTTGTAGTTCTCATGTGATCTTGTAGTTCTCTTGTGATCTTCTTGTGATCTTGTAGTTCTCTTGTGATCTTGTAGTTCTCTTGTGATCTTGTAGTTCTCATGTGATCTTGTAGTTCTCATGTGATCTTGTAGTTCTCTTGTGATCTTGTAGTTCTCCTGTGATCTTGTAGTTCTCCTGTGATCTTGTAGTTCTCTGTGATCTTGTAGTTCTCCTTATTGTAGTTCTCTTGTGATCTTGTAGTTCTCCTTATTGTAGTTCTCTTGTGATCTTGTAGTTCTCCTGTGATCTTGTAGTTCTGTTGTGATCTTGTAGTTCTCCTGTGATCTTGTAGTTTTATGTGATCTTGTAGTTCTCATGTGATCTTGTAGTTCTCTTGTGATCTTCTTGTGATCTTGTAGTTCTCTTGTGATCTTGTAGTTCTCATGTGATCTTGTAGTTCTCTTGTGATCTTCTTGTTATCTTGTAGTTCTCTTGTGATCTTGTAGTTCTCATGTGATCTTGTAGTTCTCCTGTGATCTTGTAGTTCTCTTGTGATCTTGTAGTTCTCCTTATTGTAGTTCTCTTGTGATCTTGTAGTTCTCTTTTGATCTTGTAGTTCTCTGTGATCTTGTAGTTCTCCTTATTGTAGTTCTCTTGTGATCTTGTAGTTCTCCTTATTGTAGTTCTCTTGTGATGTTGTAGTTCTCCTGTGATCTTGTAGTTCTCCTGTTATCTTGTAGTTCTCCTTTGATCTTGTAGTTCTCCTTTGATCTTGTAGTTCTCTTGTGATCTTGTAGTTCTCCTGTGATCTTGTAGTTCTCTGTGATCTTGTAGTTCTCATGTGATGTTGTAGTTCTCTTGTGATCTTCTTGTGATCTTGTAGTTCTCTTGTGATCTTGTAGTTCTCATGTGATCTTGTAGTTCTCTTGTGATCTTCTTGTGATCTTGTAGTTCTCTTGTGATCTTGTAGTTCTCTTGTGATCTTGTAGTTCTCCTGTGATCTTGTAGTTCTCCTGTGATCTTGTAGTTCTCTGTGATCTTGTAGTTCTCTTGTGATCTTCTTGTGATCTTGTAGTTCTCTTGTGATCTTGTAGTTCTCATGTGATCTTGTAGTTCTCTTGTGATCTTCTTGTGATCTTGTAGTTCTCTTGTGATCTTGTAGTTCTCTTGTGATCTTGTAGTTCTCCTGTGATCTTGTAGTTCTCCTGTGATCTTGTAGTTCTCTGTGATCTTGTAGTTCTCCTTATTGTAGTTCTCTTGTGATCTTGTAGTTCTCCTTATTGTAGTTCTCTTGTGATCTTGTAGTTCTCCTGTGATCTTGTAGTTCTCTTGTGATCTTGTAGTTCTCCTGTGATCTTGTAGTTCTCTGTGATCTTGTAGTTCTCATGTGATCTTGTAGTTCTCATGTGATCTTGTAGTTCTCATGTGATCTTGTAGTTCTCTTGTGATCTTCTTGAGATCTTGTAGTTCTCTTGTGATCTTGTAGTTCTCATGTGATCTTGTAGTTCTCTTGTGATCTTCTTGTGATCTTGTAGTTCTCTTGTGATCTTGTAGTTCTCATGTGATCTTCTAGTTCTCTTGTGATCTTGTAGTTCTCATGTGATCTTGTAGTTCTCCTGTGATCTTGTAGTTCTCTTGTGATCTTGTAGTTCTCCTTATTGTAGTTCTCTTGTGATCTTGTAGTTCTCTTGCGATCTTGTAGTTCTCTGTGATCTTGTAGTTCTCCTCATTGTAGTTCTCTTGTGATGTTGTAGTTCTCCTTATTGTAGTTCTCTTGTGATCTTGTAGTTCTCCTTATTGTAGTTCTCTTGTGATCTTGTAGTTCTCCTGTGATCTTGTAGTTCTCCTGTTATCTTGTAGTTCTCCTGTGATGTTGTAGTTCTCCTGATATCTTGTAGTTCTCATGTGATCTTGTAGTTCTCTTGTGATCTTGTAGTTCTCCTGTGATCTTGTAGTTCTCATGTGATCTTGTAGTTCTCCTTATTGTAGTTCTCTTGTGATCTTGTAGTTCTCTTGTGATCTTGTAGTTCTCTGTGATCTTGTAGTTCTCCTTATTGTAGTTCTCTTGTGATCTTGTAGTTCTCCTTATTGTAGTTCTCTTGTGATCTTGTAGTTCTCCTGTTATCTTGTAGTTCTCCTTTGATCTTGTAGTTCTCCTTTCATCTTGTAGTTCTCTTGTGATCTTGTAGTTCTCATGTGATCTTGTAGTTCTCTGTGATCTTGTAGTTCTCATGTGATCTTGTAGTTCTCTTGTGATCTTCTTGTGATCTTGTAGTTCTCTTGTGATCTTGTAGTTCTCATGTGATCTTGTAGTTCTCTTGTGATATTCTTGTGATCTTGTAGTTCTCTTGTGATCTTGTAGTTCTCTTGTGATCTTGTAGTTCTCTTGTGATCTTGTAGTTCTCATGTGATCTTGTAGTTCTCTTGTGATATTCTTGTGATCTTGTAGTTCTCTTGTGATCTTGTAGTTCTCTTGTGATCTTGTAGTTCTCCTGTGATCTTGTAGTTCTCCTGTGATCTTGTAGTTCTCTGTGATCTTGTAGTCCTCCTTATTGTAGTTCTCTTGTGATCTTGTAGTTCTCCTGTGATCTTGTAGTTCTCATGTGATCTTGTAGTTCTCATGTGATCTTGTAGTTCTCTTGTGATCTTGTAGTTCTCATGTGATCTTGTAGTTCTCATGTGATCTTGTAGTTCTCCTGTGATCATGTAGTTCTCTGTGATCTTGTAGTTCTCATGTGATCTTGTAGTTCTCATGTGATCTTGTAGTTCTCTGTGATCTTGTAGTTCTCATGTGATCTTGTAGTTCTCCTGTGATCTTGTAGTTCTCCTGTGATCTTGTAGTTCTCTGTGATCTTGTAGTTCTCCTTATTGTAGTTCTCTTGTGATCTTGTAGTTCTCCTTATTGTAGTTCTCTTGTGATCTTGTAGTTCTCCTGTTATCTTGTAGTTCTCTTGTGATCTTGTAGTTCTCCTGTGATCTTGTAGTTTTATGTGATCTTGTAGTTCTCATGTGATCTTGTAGTTCTCTTGTGATCTTCTTGTGATCTTGTAGTTCTCTTGTGATCTTGTAGTTCTCATGTGATCTTGTAGTTCTCTTGTGATCTTCTTGTTATCTTGTAGTTCTCTTGTGATCTTGTAGTTCTCATGTGATCTTGTAGTTCTCCTGTGATCTTGTAGTTCTCTTGTGATCTTGTAGTTCTCCTTATTGTAGTTCTCTTGTGATCTTGTAGTTCTCTTTTGATCTTGTAGTTCTCTGTGATCTTGTAGTTCTCCTTATTGTAGTTCTCTTGTGATCTTGTAGTTGTCCTTATTGTAGTTCTCTTGTGATCTTGTAGTTCTCCTTTGATCTTGTAGTTCTCCTGTTATCTTGTAGTTCTCCTTTGATCTTGTAGTTCTCCTTTGATCTTGTAGTTCTCTTGTGATCTTGTAGTTCTCCTGTGATCTTGTAGTTCTCTTGTGATCTTGTAGTTCTCATGTGATCTTGTAGTTCTCTTGTGATCTTCTTGTGATCTTGTAGTTCTCTTGTGATCTTGTAGTTCTCATGTGATCTTGTAGTTCTCTTGTGATCTTCTTGTGATCTTGTAGTTCTCTTGTGATCTTGTAGTTCTCTTGTGATCTTGTAGTTCTCCTGTGATCTTGTAGTTCTCCTGTGATCTTGTAGTTCTCTGTGATCTTGTAGTTCTCCTTATTGTAGTTTTCTTGTGATCTTGTAGTTCTCCTTATTGTAGTTCTCTTGTGATCTTGTAGTTCTCATGTGATCTTGTAGTTCTCTTGTGATCTTCTTGTGATCTTGTAGTTCTCTTGTGATCTTGTAGTTCTCCTGTGATCTTGTAGTTCTCCTGTGATCTTGTAGTTCTCTGTGATCTTGTAGTTCTCCTTATTGTAGTTCTCTTGTGATCTTGTAGTTCTCCTTATTGTAGTTCTCTTGTGATCTTGTAGTTCTCCTGTGATCTTGTAGTTCTCTTGTGATCTTGTAGTTCTCCTGTGATCTTGTAGTTCTCTGTGATCTTGTAGTTCTCATGTGATCTTGTAGTTCTCATGTGATCTTGTAGTTCTCATGTGATCTTGTAGTTCTCTTGTGATCTTCTTGAGATCTTGTAGTTCTCTTGTGATCTTGTAGTTCTCATGTGATCTTGTAGTTCTCTTGTGATCTTCTTGTGATCTTGTAGTTCTCTTGTGATCTTGTAGTTCTCATGTGATCTTCTAGTTCTCTTGTGATCTTGTAGTTCTCATGTGATCTTGTAGTTCTCCTGTGATCTTGTAGTTCTCTTGTGATCTTGTAGTTCTCTTGTGATCTTGTAGTTCTCTTGCGATCTTGTAGTTCTCTGTTATCTTGTAGTTCTCCTTATTGTAGTTCTCTTGTGATCTTGTAGTTCTCCTTATTGTAGTTCTCTTGTGATCTTGTAGTTCTCCTGTGATCTTGTAGTTCTCCTGTTATCTTGTAGTTCTCCTGTGATCTTGTAGTTCTCCTGTTATCTTGTAGTTCTCCTGTGATCTTGTAGTTCTCATGTGATCTTGTAGTTCTCTTGTGATCTTGTAGTTCTCCTGTGATCTTGTAGTTCTCATGTGATCTTGTAGTTCTCCTTATTGTAGTTCTCTTGTGATCTTGTAGTTCTCTTGTGATCTTGTAGTTCTCTGTGATCTTGTAGTTCTCCTTATTGTAGTTCTCTTGTGATCTTGTAGTTCTCCTTATTGTAGGTCTCTTGTGATCTTGTAGTTCTCCTGTTATCTTGTAGTTATCCTTTGATCTTGTAGTTCTCCTTTCATCTTGTAGTTCTCTTGTGATCTTGTAGTTCTCATGTGATCTTGTAGTTCTCTGTGATCTTGTAGTTCTCATGTGATCTTGTAGTTCTCATGTGATCTTGTAGTTCTCTTGTGATCTTCTTGTGATCTTGTAGTTCTCATGTGATCTTGTAGTTCTCATGTGATCTTGTAGTTCTCTTGTGATCTTCTTGTGATCTTGTAGTTCTCTTGTGATCTTGTAGTTCTCATGTGATCTTCTAGTTCTCTTGTGATCTTGTAGTTCTCATGTGATCTTGTAGTTCTCCTGTGATCTTGTAGTTCTCTTGTGATCTTGTAGTTCTCCTTATTGTAGTTCTCTTGTGATCTTGTAGTTCTCTTGTGATCTTGTAGTTCTCTGTGATCTTGTAGTTCTCCTTATTGTAGTTCTCTTGTGATCTTGTAGTTCTCCTTATTGTAGGTCTCTTGTGATCTTGTAGTTCTCCTGTTATCTTGTAGTTATCCTTTGATCTTGTAGTTCTCCTTTCATCTTGTAGTTCTCTTGTGATCTTGTAGTTCTCATGTGATCTTGTAGTTCTCTGTGATCTTGTAGTTCTCATGTGATCTTGTAGTTCTCATGTGATCTTGTAGTTCTCTTGTGATCTTCTTGTGATCTTGTAGTTCTCATGTGATCTTGTAGTTCTCATGTGATCTTGTAGTTCTCTTGTGATCTTCTTGTGATCTTGTAGTTCTCTTGTGATCTTGTAGTTCTCATGTGATCTTCTAGTTCTCTTGTGATCTTGTAGTTCTCATGTGATCTTGTAGTTCTCCTGTGATCTTGTAGTTCTCTTGTGATCTTGTAGTTCTCCTTATTGTAGTTCTCTTGTGATCTTGTAGTTCTCTTGTGATCTTGTAGTTCTCTGTGATCTTGTAGTTCTCCTTATTGTAGTTCTCTTGTGATCTTGTAGTTCTCCTTATTGTAGTTCTCTTGTGATCTTGTAGTTCTCCTGTGATCTTGTAGTTCTCCTGTGATCTTGTAGTTCTCCTGTTATCTTGTAGTTCTCCTGTGATCTTGTAGTTCTCATGTGATCTTCTAGTTCTCTTGTGATCTTGTAGTTCTCCTGTGATCTTGTAGTTCTCATGTGATCTTGTAGTTCTCCTTATTGTAGTTCTCTTGTGATCTTGTAGTTCTCTTGTGATCTTGTAGTTCTCTGTGATCTTGTAGTTCTCCTTATTGTAGTTCTCTTGTGATCTTGTAGTTCTCCTTATTGTAGTTCTCTTGTGATCTTGTAGTTCTCCTGTTATCTTGTAGTTCTCCTTTCATCTTGTAGTTCTCCTTTCATCTTGTAGTTCTCTTGTGATCTTGTAGTTCTCATGTGATCTTGTAGTTCTCTGTGATCTTGTAGTTCTCATGTGATCTTGTAGTTCTCATGTGATCTTGTAGTTCTCATGTGATCTTGTAGTTCTCTTGTGATCTTGTAGTTCTCATGTGATCTTGTAGTTCTCATGTGATCTTGTAGTTCTCCTGTGATCATGTAGTTCTCTGTGATCTTGTAGTTCTCATGTGATCTTGTAGTTCTCATGTGATCTTGTAGTTCTCTTGTGATCTCTTGTGATCTTGTAGTTCTCTTGCGATCTTGTAGTTCTCTGTTATCTTGTAGTTCTCCTTATTGTAGTTCTCTTGTGATCTTGTAGTTCTCCTTATTGTAGTTCTCTTGTGATCTTGTAGTTCTCCTGTGATCTTGTAGTTCTCCTGTTATCTTGTAGTTCTCCTGTGATCTTGTAGTTCTCCTGTTATCTTGTAGTTCTCCTGTGATCTTGTAGTTCTCATGTGATCTTGTAGTTCTCTTGTGATCTTGTAGTTCTCCTGTGATCTTGTAGTTCTCATGTGATCTTGTAGTTCTCCTTATTGTAGTTCTCTTGTGATCTTGTAGTTCTCTTGTGATCTTGTAGTTCTCTGTGATCTTGTAGTTCTCCTTATTGTAGTTCTCTTGTGATCTTGTAGTTCTCCTTATTGTAGGTCTCTTGTGATCTTGTAGTTCTCCTGTTATCTTGTAGTTATCCTTTGATCTTGTAGTTCTCCTTTCATCTTGTAGTTCTCTTGTGATCTTGTAGTTCTCATGTGATCTTGTAGTTCTCTGTGATCTTGTAGTTCTCATGTGATCTTGTAGTTCTCATGTGATCTTGTAGTTCTCTTGTGATCTTCTTGTGATCTTGTAGTTCTCATGTGATCTTGTAGTTCTCATGTGATCTTGTAGTTCTCTTGTGATCTTCTTGTGATCTTGTAGTTCTCTTGTGATCTTGTAGTTCTCATGTGATCTTCTAGTTCTCTTGTGATCTTGTAGTTCTCATGTGATCTTGTAGTTCTCCTGTGATCTTGTAGTTCTCTTGTGATCTTGTAGTTCTCCTTATTGTAGTTCTCTTGTGATCTTGTAGTTCTCTTGTGATCTTGTAGTTCTCTGTGATCTTGTAGTTCTCCTTATTGTAGTTCTCTTGTGATCTTGTAGTTCTCCTTATTGTAGTTCTCTTGTGATCTTGTAGTTCTCCTGTGATCTTGTAGTTCTCCTGTGATCTTGTAGTTCTCCTGTTATCTTGTAGTTCTCCTGTGATCTTGTAGTTCTCATGTGATCTTCTAGTTCTCTTGTGATCTTGTAGTTCTCCTGTGATCTTGTAGTTCTCATGTGATCTTGTAGTTCTCCTTATTGTAGTTCTCTTGTGATCTTGTAGTTCTCTTGTGATCTTGTAGTTCTCTGTGATCTTGTAGTTCTCCTTATTGTAGTTCTCTTGTGATCTTGTAGTTCTCCTTATTGTAGTTCTCTTGTGATCTTGTAGTTCTCCTGTTATCTTGTAGTTCTCCTTTCATCTTGTAGTTCTCCTTTCATCTTGTAGTTCTCTTGTGATCTTGTAGTTCTCATGTGATCTTGTAGTTCTCTGTGATCTTGTAGTTCTCATGTGATCTTGTAGTTCTCATGTGATCTTGTAGTTCTCATGTGATCTTGTAGTTCTCTTGTGATCTTGTAGTTCTCATGTGATCTTGTAGTTCTCATGTGATCTTGTAGTTCTCCTGTGATCATGTAGTTCTCTGTGATCTTGTAGTTCTCATGTGATCTTGTAGTTCTCATGTGATCTTGTAGTTCTCTTGTGATCTCTTGTGATCTTGTAGTTCTCTTGTGATCTTGTAGTTCTCATGTGATCTTGTAGTTCTCTTGTGATCTCTTGTGATCTTGTAGTTCTCTTGTGATCTTGTAGTTCTCATGTGATCTTGTAGTTCTCTTGTGATCTTCTTGTGATCTTGTAGTTCTCTTGTGATCTTGTAGTTCTCATGTGATCTTGTAGTTCTCATGTGATCTTGCAGTTCTCTTGTGATCTTGTAGTTCTCCTGTGATCTTGTAGTTCTCCTGTGATCTTGTAGTTCTCTGTGATCTTGTAGTTCTCCTTATTGTAGTTCTCTTGTGATCTTGTAGTTCTCCTTATTGTAGTTCTCTTGTGATCTTGTAGTTCTCCTGTGATCTTGTAGTTCTCTTGTGATCTTGTAGTTCTCCTGTGATCTTGTAGTTTTCTGTGATCTTGTAGTTCTCATGTGATCTTGTAGTTCTCATGTGATCTTGTAGTTCTCTTGTGATCTTCTTGTGATCTTGTAGTTCTCTTGTGATCTTGTAGTTCTCATGTGATCTTGTAGTTCTCTTGTGATCTTCTTGTGATCTTGTAGTTCTCTTGTGATCTTGTAGTTCTCATGTGATCTTGTAGTTCTCCTGTGATCTTGTAGTTTTCTTGTGATCTTGTAGTTCTCCTTATTGTAGTTCTCTTGTGATCTTGTAGTTCTCTTGTGATCTTGTAGTTCTCTGTGATCTTGTAGTTCTCCTTATTGTAGTTCTCTTGTGATCTTGTAGTTCTCCTTATTGTAGTTCTCTTGTGATCTTGTAGTTCTCCTGTGATCTTGTAGTTCTCCTGTTATCTTGTAGTTCTCCTTTGATCTTGTAGTTCTCCTTTGATCTTGTAGTTCTCTTGTGATCTTGTAGTTCTCCTGTGATCTTGTAGTTCTCTGTGATCTTGTAGTTCTCATGTGATCTTGTAGTTCTCTTGTGATCTTCTTGTGATCTTGTAGTTCTCATGTGATCTTGTAGTTCTCTTGTGATCTTCTTGTGATCTTGTAGTTCTCTTGTGATCTTGTAGTTCTCTTGTGATCTTGTAGTTCTCCTGGAGTCTTGTAGTTCTCTTGTGATCTTGTAGTGCTCTGTGATCTTGTAGTTCTCCTTATTGTAGTTCTCTTGTGATCTTGTAGTTCTCCTTATTGTAGTTCTCTTGTGATCTTGTAGTTCTCCTGTGATCTTGTAGTTCTCCTGTTATCTTGTAGTTCTCCTGTGATATTGTAGTTCTCCTGTGATCTTGTAGTTCTCTGTGATCTTGTAGTTCTCTTGTGATCTTGTAGTTCTCCTGTGATCTTGTAGTTCTCTGTGATCTTCTTGTGATCTTGTAGTTCTCTTGTGATCTTGTAGTTCTCCTGTGATCTTGTAGTTCTCTGTGATCTTGTAGTTCTCATGTGATCTTGTAGTTCTCATGTGATCTTGTAGTTCTCTTGTGATTTTGTAGTTCTCCTGTGATCTTGTAGTTCTCTGTGATCTTGTAGTTCTCCTTATTGTAGTTCTCTTGTGATCTTGTAGTTCTCCTTATTGTAGTTCTCCTGTGATCCTGTAGTTCTCCTGTGATCTTGTAATTCTCTTGTGATCTTGTAGTTCTCCTGTGATCTTGTAGTTCTCATGTGATCTTGTAGTTCTCATGTGATCTTGTAGTTCTCATGTGATCTTGCAGTTCTCTTGTGATCTTCTTGTGATCTTGTAGTTCTCTTGTGATCTTGTAGTTCTCATGTGATCTTGTAGTTCTCTTGTGATCTTCTGGTGATCTTGTAGTTCTCTTGTGATCTTGTAGTTCTCATGTGATCTTCTAGTTCTCATGTGATCTTGTAGTTTTCTTGTGATCTTGTAGTTCTCATGTGATCTTGTAGTTCTCCTGTGATCTTGTAGTTCTCTTGTGATCTTGTAGTTCTCCTTATTGTAGTTCTCTTGTGATCTTGTAGTTCTCTTGTGATCTTGTAGTTCTCTGTGATCTTGTAGTTCTCCTTATTGTAGTTCTCTTGTGATCTTGTAGTTCTCCTTATTGTAGTTCTCTTGTGATCTTGTAGTTCTCCTGTGATCTTGTAGTTCTCCTGTTATCTTGTAGTTCTCCTGTGATCTTGTAGTTCTCCTGTTATCTTGTAGTTCTCCTGTGATCTTGTAGTTCTCATGTGATCTTGTAGTGCTCTTGTGATCTTGTAGTTCTCCTGTGATCTTGTACTTCTCATGTGATCTTGTAGTTCTCCTTATTGTAGTTCTCTTGTGATCTTGTAGTTCTCTTGTGATCTTGTAGTTCTCTGTGATCTTGTAGTTCTCCTTATTGTAGTTCTCTTGTGATCTTGTAGTTCTCCTTATTGTAGTTCTCTTGTGATCTTGTAGTTCTCCTGTTATCTTGTAGTTCTCCTTTCATCTTGTAGTTCTCCTTTCATCTTGTAGTTCTCTTGTGATCTTGTAGTTCTCCTGTGATCTTGTAGTTCTCTGTGATCTTGTAGTTCTCATGTGATCTTGTAGTTCTCATGTGATCTTGTAGTTCTCATGTGATCTTGTAGTTCTCTTGTGATCTTGTAGTTCTCATGTGATCTTGTAGTTCTCATGTGATCTTGTAGTTCTCCTGTGATCATGTAGTTCTCTGTGATCTTGTAGTTCTCATGTGATCTTGTAGTTCTCATGTGATCTTGTAGTTCTCTTGTGATCTTCTTGTGATCTTGTAGTTCTCTTGTGATCTTGTAGTTCTCATGTGATCTTGTAGTTCTCTTGTGATCTTCTTGTGATCTTGTAGTTCTCTTGTGATCTTGTAGTTCTCATGTGATCTTGTAGTTCTCATGTGATCTTGTAGTTCTCTTGTGATCTTGTAGTTCTCCTGTGATCTTGTAGTTCTCCTGTGATCTTGTAGTTCTCTGTGATCTTGTAGTTCTCCTTATTGTAGTTCTCTTGTGATCTTGTAGTTCTCCTTATTGTAGTTCTCTTGTGATCTTGTAGTTCTCCTGTGATCTTGTAATTCTCTTGTGATCTTGTAGTTCTCCTGTGATCTTGTAGTTCTCATGTGATCTTGTAGTTCTCATGTGATCTTGTAGTTCTCATGTGATCTTGCAGTTCTCTTGTGATCTTCTTGTGATCTTGTAGTTCTCTTGTGATCTTGTAGTTCTCATGTGATCTTGTAGTTCTCTTGTGATCTTCTGGTGATCTTGTAGTTCTCTTGTGATCTTGTAGTTCTCATGTGATCTTCTAGTTCTCATGTGATCTTGTAGTTTTCTTGTGATCTTGTAGTTCTCATGTGATCTTGTAGTTCTCCTGTGATCTTGTAGTTCTCTTGTGATCTTGTAGTTCTCCTTATTGTAGTTCTCTTGTGATCTTGTAGTTCTCTTGTGATCTTGTAGTTCTCTGTGATCTTGTAGTTCTCCTTATTGTAGTTCTCTTGTGATCTTGTAGTTCTCCTTATTGTAGTTCTCTTGTGATCTTGTAGTTCTCCTGTGATCTTGTAGTTCTCCTGTTATCTTGTAGTTCTCCTGTGATCTTGTAGTTCTCCTGTTATCTTGTAGTTCTCCTGTGATCTTGTAGTTCTCATGTGATCTTGTAGTGCTCTTGTGATCTTGTAGTTCTCCTGTGATCTTGTACTTCTCATGTGATCTTGTAGTTCTCCTTATTGTAGTTCTCTTGTGATCTTGTAGTTCTCTTGTGATCTTGTAGTTCTCTTGTGATCTTGTAGTTCTCCTTATTGTAGTTCTCTTGTGATCTTGTAGTTCTCCTGTTATCTTGTAGTTCTCCTGTTATCTTGTAGTTCTCCTTTCATCTTGTAGTTCTCCTTTCATCTTGTAGTTCTCTTGTGATCTTGTAGTTCTCCTGTGATCTTGTAGTTCTCTGTGATCTTGTAGTTCTCATGTGATCTTGTAGTTCTCATGTGATCTTGTAGTTCTCATGTGATCTTGTAGTTCTCTTGTGATCTTGTAGTTCTCATGTGATCTTGTAGTTCTCATGTGATCTTGTAGTTCTCCTGTGATCATGTAGTTCTCTGTGATCTTGTAGTTCTCATGTGATCTTGTAGTTCTCATGTGATCTTGTAGTTCTCTTGTGATCTTCTTGTGATCTTGTAGTTCTCTTGTGATCTTGTAGTTCTCATGTGATCTTGTAGTTCTCTTGTGATCTTCTTGTGATCTTGTAGTTCTCTTGTGATCTTGTAGTTCTCTTGTGATCTTGTAGTTCTCATGTGATCTTGTAGTTCTCATGTGATCTTGTAGTTCTCTTGTGATCTTGTAGTTCTCCTGTGATATTGTAGTTCTCCTGTGATCTTGTAGTTCTCTGTGATCTTGTAGTTCTCCTTATTGTAGTTCTCTTGTGATCTTGTAGTTGTCCTTATTGTAGTTCTCTTGTGATCTTGTAGTTCTCCTGTGATCTTGTAGTTCTCTTGTGATCTTGTAGTTCTCCTGTGATCTTGTAGTTTTATGTGATCTTGTAGTTCTCATGTGATCTTGTAGTTCTCTTGTGATCTTCTTGTGATCTTGTAGTTCTCTTGTGATCTTGTAGTTCTCATGTGATCTTGTAGTTCTCTTGTGATCTTCTTGTTATCTTGTAGTTCTCTTGTGATCTTGTAGTTCTCATGTGATCTTGTAGTTCTCCTGTGATCTTGTAGTTCTCTTGTGATCTTGTAGTTCTCCTTATTGTAGTTCTCTTGTGATCTTGTAGTTCTCTTTTGATCTTGTAGTTCTCTGTGATCTTGTAGTTCTCCTTATTGTAGTTCTCTTGTGATCTTGTAGTTCTCCTTATTGTAGTTCTCTTGTGATCTTGTAGTTCTCCTGTGATCTTGTAGTTCTCCTGTTATCTTGTAGTTCTCCTTTGATCTTGTAGTTCTCCTTTGATCTTGTAGTTCTCTTGTGATCTTGTAGTTCTCCTGTGATCTTGTAGTTCTCTGTGATCTTGTAGTTCTCATGTGATGTTGTAGTTCTCTTGTGATCTTCTTGTGATCTTGTAGTTCTCTTGTGATCTTGTAGTTCTCATGTGATCTTGTAGTTCTCTTGTGATCTTCTTGTGATCTTGTAGTTCTCTTGTGATCTTGTAGTTCTCTTGTGATCTTGTAGTTCTCCTGTGATCTTGTAGTTCTCCTGTGATCTTGTAGTTCTCTGTGATCTTGTAGTTCTCCTTATTGTAGTTTTCTTGTGATCTTGTAGTTCTCCTTATTGTAGTTCTCTTGTGATCTTGTAGTTCTCATGTGATCTTGTAGTTCTCTTGTGATCTTCTTGTGATCTTGTAATTCTCTTGTGATCTTGTAGTTCTCATGTGATCTTGTAGTTCTCTTGTGATCTTCTTGTGATCTTGTAGTTCTCTTGTGATCTTGTAGTTCTCTTGTGATCTTGTAGTTCTCCTGTGATCTTGTAGTTCTCCTGTGATCTTGTAGTTCTCTGTGATCTTGTAGTTCTCCTTATTGTAGTTCTCTTGTGATCTTGTAGTTCTCCTTATTGTAGTTCTCTTGTGATCTTGTAGTTCTCCTGTGATCTTGTAGTTCTCTTGTGATCTTGTAGTTCTCCTGTGATCTTGTAGTTCTCTGTGATCTTGTAGTTCTCATGTGATCTTGTAGTTCTCATGTGATCTTATAGTTCTCATGTGATCTTGTAGTTCTCATGTGATCTTCTTGAGATCTTGTAGTTCTCTTGTGATCTTGTAGTTCTCATGTGATCTTGTAGTTCTCTTGTGATCTTCTTGTGATCTTGTAGTTCTCTTGTGATCTTGTAGTTCTCATGTGATCTTCTAGTTCTCTTGTGATCTTGTAGTTCTCATGTGATCTTGTAGTTCTCCTGTGATCTTGTAGTTCTCTTGTGATCTTGTAGTTCTCCTTATTGTAGTTCTCTTGTGATCTTGTAGTTCTCTTGCGATCTTGTAGTTCTCTGTGATCTTGTAGTTCTCCTTATTGTAGTTCTCTTGTGATCTTGTAGTTCTCCTTATTGTAGTTCTCTTGTGATCTTGTAGTTCTCCTGTGATCTTGTAGTTCTCCTGTTATCTTGTAGTTCTCCTGTGATCTTGTAGTTCTCCTGTTATCTTGTAGTTCTCCTGTGATCTTGTAGTTCTCATGTGATCTTGTAGTTCTCTTGTGATCTTGTAGTTCTCCTGTGATCTTGTAGTTCTCATGTGATCTTGTAGTTCTCCTTATTGTAGTTCTCTTGTGATCTTGTAGTTCTCTTGTGATCTTGTAGTTCTCTGTGATCTTGTAGTTCTCCTTATTGTAGTTCTCTTGTGATCTTGTAGTTCTCCTTATTGTAGTTCTCTTGTGATCTTGTAGTTCTCCTGTTATCTTGTAGTTCTCCTTTGATCTTGTAGTTCTCCTTTCATCTTGTAGTTCTCTTCTGATCTTGTAGTTCTCATGTGATCTTGTAGTTCTCTGTGATCTTGTAGTTCTCATGTGATCTTGTAGTTCTCATGTGATCTTGTAGTTCTCATGTGATCTTGTAGTTCTCTTGTGATCTTGTAGTTCTCATGTGATCTTCTTGAGATCTTGTAGTTCTCTTGTGATCTTGTAGTTCTCATGTGATCTTGTAGTTCTCTTGGGATCTTCTTGTGATCTTGTAGTTCTCTTGTGATCTTGTAGTTCTCATGTGATCTTCTAGTTCTCTTGTGATCTTGTAGTTCTCATGTGATCTTGTAGTTCTCCTGTGATCTTGTAGTTCTCTTGTGATCTTGTAGTTCTCCTTATTGTAGTTCTCTTGTGATCTTGTAGTTCTCTTGCGATCTTGTAGTTCTCTGTGATCTTGTAGTTCTCCTTATTGTAGTTCTCTTGTGATCTTGTAGTTCTCCTTATTGTAGTTCTCTTGTGATCTTGTAGTTCTCCTGTGATCTTGTAGTTCTCCTGTTATCTTGTAGTTCTCTTGTGATCTTGTAGTTCTCCTGTTATCTTGTAGTTCTCCTGTGATCTTGTAGTTCTCATGTGATCTTGTAGTTCTCTTGTGATCTTGTAGTTCTCCTGTGATCTTGTAGTTCTCATGTGATCTTGTAGTTCTCCTGTGATCTTGTAGTTCTCTTGTGATCTTGTAGTTCTCCTTATTGTAGTTCTCTTGTGATCTTGTAGTTCTCTTGCGATCTTGTAGTTCTCTTGTGATCTTGTAGTTCTCATGTGATCTTGTAGTTCTCCTTTCATCTTGTAGTTCTTTTGTGATCTTGTAGTTCTCATGTGATCTTGTAGTTCTCTGTGATCTTGTAGTTCTCATGTGATCTTGTAGTTCTCATGTGATCTTGTAGTTCTCATGTGATCTTGTAGTTCTCCTGTGATCATGTAGTTCTCTGTGATCTTGTAGTTCTCATGTGATCTTGTAGTTCTCATGTGATCTTGTAGTTCTCATGTGATCTTGTAGTTCTCATGTGATCTTGTAGTTCTCATGTGATCTTGAAGTTCTCTTGTTGTTTTCTTGTGATCTTGTAGTTCTCTTGTGATCTTGTAGTTCTCCTGTGATCTTGTAGTTCTCTGTGATCTTGTAGTTCTCATGTGATCTTGTAGTTCTCATGTGATCTTGTAGTTCTCTTGTGATCTTGTAGTTCTCATGTGATCTTGTAGTTCTCTTGTGATCTTCTTGTGATCTTGTAGTTCTCTTGTGATCTTGTAGTTCTCATGTGATCTTGTAGTTCTCCTGTGATCTTATAGTTTTCTTGTGATCTTGTAGTTCTCCTTATTGTAGTTCTCTTGTGATCTTGTAGTTCTCTTGTGATCTTGTAGTTCTCTGTGATCTTGTAGTTCTCCTTATTGTAGTTCTCTTGTGATCTTGTAGTTCTCCTTATTGTAGTTCTCTTGTGATCTTGTAGTTCTCCTGTGATCTTGTAGTTCTCCTGTTATCTTGTAGTTCTCCTTTGATCTTGTAGTTCTCCTTTGATCTTGTAGTTCTCTTGTGATCTTGTAGTTCTCCTGTGATCTTGTAGTTCTCTGTGATCTTGTAGTTCTCATGTGATCTTGTAGTTCTCTTGTGATCTTCTTGTGATCTTGTAGTTCTCTTGTGATCTTGTAGTTCTCATGTGATATTGTAGTTCTCTTGTGATCTTCTTGTTATCTTGTAGTTCTCTTGTGATCTTGTAGTTCTCTTGTGATCTTGTAGTTCTCCTGTGATCTTGTAGTTCTCTTGTGATCTTGTAGTGCTCTGTGATCTTGTAGTTCTCCTTATTGTAGTTCTCTTGTGATCTTGTAGTTCTCCTTATTGTAGTTCTCTTGTGATCTTGTAGTTCTCCTGTGATCTTGTAGTTCTCCTGTTATCTTGTAGTTCTCCTGTGATCTTGTAGTTCTCCTGTTATCTTGTAGTTCTCCTGTGATCTTGTAGTTCTCATGTGATCTTGTAGTTCTCTTGTGATCTTGTAGTTCTCCTGTGATCTTGAAGTTCTCATGTGATCTTGTAGTTCTCCTTATTGTAGTTCTCTTGTGATCTTGTAGTTCTCTTGTGATCTTGTAGTTCTCTGTGATCTTGTAGTTCTCCTTATTGTAGTTCTCTTGTGATCTTGTAGTTCTCCTTATTGTAGTTCTCTTGTGATCTTGTAGTTCTCCTGTTATCTTGTAGTTCTCCTTTGATCTTGTAGTTCTCCTTTCATCTTGTAGTTCTCTTGTGATCTTGTAGTTCTCATGTGATCTTGTAGTTCTCTGTGATCTTGTAGTTCTCTTGTAATCTTGTAGTTCTCATGTGATCTTGTAGTTCTCATGTGATCTTGTAGTTCTCTTGTGATCTTGTAGTTCTCATGTGATCTTGTAGTTCTCATGTGATCTTGTAGTTCTCCTGTGATCATGTAGTTCTCTGTGATCTTGTAGTTCTCATGTGATCTTGTAGTTCTCATGTGATCTTGTAGTTCTCTGTGATCTTGTAGTTCTCATGTGATCTTGTAGTTCTCATGTGATCTTGAAGTTCTCTTGTGATTTTCTTGTGATCTTGTAGTTCTCTTGTGATCTTGTAGTTCTCCTGTGATCTTGTAGTTCTCTGTGATCTTGTAGTTCTCATGTGATCTTGTAGTTCTCTTGTGATCTTGTAGTTCTCATGTGATCTTGTAGTTCTCTTGTGATCTTCTTGTGATCTTGTAGTTCTCTTGTGATCTTGTAGTTCTCATGTGATCTTGTAGTTCTCCTGTGATCTTGTAGTTTTCTTGTGATCTTGTAGTTCTCCTTATTGTAGTTCTCTTGTGATCTTGTAGTTCTCTTGTGATCTTGTAGTTCTCTGTGATCTTGTAGTTCTCCTTATTGTAGTTCTCTTGTGATCTTGTAGTTCTCCTTATTGTAGTTCGCTTGTGATCTTGTAGTTCTCCTGTGATCTTGTAGTTCTCCTGTTATCTTGTAGTTCTCCTTTGATCTTGTAGTTCTCCTTTGATCTTGTAGTTCTCTTGTGATCTTGTAGTTCTCCTGTGATCTTGTAGTTCTCTGTGATCTTGTAGTTCTCATGTGATCTTGTAGTTCTCTTGTGATCTTCTTGTGATCTTGTAGTTCTCGTGTGATCTTGTAGTTCTCATGTGATCTTGTAGTTCTCTTGTGATCTTCTTGTGATCTTGTAGTGCTCTGTGATCTTGTAGTTCTCCTTATTGTAGTTCTCTTGTGATCTTGTAGTTCTCCTTATTGTAGTTCTCTTGTGATCTTGTAGTTCTCCTTTCATCTTGTAGTGCTCCTTTCATCTTGTAGTTCTCTTGTGATCTTGTAGTTCTCCAGTGATCTTGTAGTTCTCTGTGATCTTGTAGTTCTCATGTGATCTTGTAGTTCTCATGTGATCTTGTAGTTCTCATGTGATCTTGTAGTTCTCTTGTGATCTTGTAGTTCTCATGTGATCTTGTAGTTCTCATGTGATCTTGTAGTTCTCCTGTGATCATGTAGTTCTCTGTGATCTTGTAGTTCTCATGTGATCTTGTAGTTCTCATGTGATCTTGTAGTTCTCTTGTGATCTTCTTGTGATCTTGTAGTTCTCTTGTGATCTTGTAGTTCTCATGTGATCTTGTAGTTCTCTTGTGATCTTGTAGTTCTCTTGTGATCTTCTTGTGATCTTGTAGTTCTCTTGTGATCTTGTAGTTCTCATGTGATCTTGTAGTTCTCATGTGATCTTGTAGTTCTCTTGTGATCTTGTAGTTCTCCTGTGATCTTGTAGTTCTCTGTGATCTTGTAGTTCTCCTTATTGTAGTTCTCTTGTGATCTTGTAGTTCTCCTTATTGTAGTTCTCTTGTGATCTTGTAGTTCTCCTGTGATCTTGTAGTTCTCTTGTGATCTTGTAGTTCTCCTGTGATCTTGTAGTTTTCTGTGATCTTGTAGTTCTCATGTGATCTTGTAGTTCTCTTGTGATCTTCTTGTGATCTTGTAGTTCTCTTGTGATATTGTAGTTCTCATGTGATCTTGTAGTTCTCTTGTGATCTTCTTGTTATCTTGTAGTTCTCTTGTGATCTTGTAGTTCTCATGTGATCTTGTAGTTCTCCTGTGATCTTGTAGTTCTCTTGTGATCTTGTAGTTCTCCTTATTGTAGTTCTCTTGTGATCTTGTAGTTCTCTTGTGATCTTGTAGTTCTCTTGTGATCTTGTAGTTCTCTTTATTGTAGTTCTCTTGTGATCTTGTAGTTCTCCTTATTGTAGTTCTCTTGTGATCTTGTAGTTCTCCTGTGATCTTGTAGTTCTCCTGTTATCTTGTAGTTCTCCTTTGATCTTGTAGTTCTCCTTTGATCTTGTAGTTCTCTTGTGATCTTGTAGTTCTCCTGTGATCTTGTAGTTCTCTGTGATCTTTTAGTTCTCATGTGATCTTGTAGTTCTCTTGTGATCTTCTTGTGATCTTGTAGTTCTCTGTGATCTTGTAGTTCTCATGTGATCTTGTAGTTCTCTTGTGATCTTCTTGTGATCTTGTAGTTCTCTTGTGATCTTGTAGTTCTCTTGTGATCTTGTAGTTCTCCTGTGATCTTGTAGTTCTCCTGTGATCTTGTAGTTCTCTGTGATCTTGTAGTTCTCCTGATTGTAGTTCTCTTGTGATCTTGTAGTTCTCCTTATTGTAGTTCTCTTGTGATCTTGTAGTTCTCATGTGATCTTGTAGTTCTCTTGTGTTCTTCTTGTGATCTTGTAGTTCTCTTGTGATCTTGTAGTTCTCTTGTGATCTTGTAGTTCTCCTGTGATCTTGTAGTTCTCCTGTGATCTTGTAGTTCTCTGTGATCTTGTAGTTCTCCTTATTGTAGTTCTCTTGTGATCTTGTAGTTCTCCTTATTGTAGTTCTCTTGTGATCTTGTAGTTCTCCTGTGATCTTGTAGTTCTCTTGTGATCTTGTAGTTCTCCTGTGATCTTGTAGTTCTCTGTGATCTTGTAGTTCTCATGTGATCTTGTAGTTCTCATGTGATCTTGTAGTTCTCATGTGATCTTGTAGTTCTCTTGTGATCTTCTTGTGATCTTGTAGTTCTCTTGTGATCTTGTAGTTCTCATGTGATCTTCTAGTTCTCTTGTGATCTTGTAGTTCTCATGTGATCTTGTAGTTCTCCTGTGATCTTGTAGTTCTCTTGTGATCTTGTAGTTCTCCTTATTGTAGTTCTCTTGTGATCTTGTAGTTCTCTTGCGATCTTGTAGTTCTCTGTGATCTTGTAGTTCTCCTTATTGTAGTTCTCTTGTGATCTTGTAGTTCTCCTTATTGTAGTTCTCTTGTGATCTTGTAGTTCTCCTGTGATCTTGTAGTTCTCCTGTTATCTTGTAGTTCTCCTGTGATCTTGTAGTTCTCCTGTGATCTTGTAGTTCTCCTGTGATCTTGTAGTTCTCATGTGATCTTGTAGTTCTCTTGTGATCTTGTAGTTCTCCTGTGATCTTGTAGTTCTCATGTGATCTTGTAGTTCTCCTTATTGTAGTTCTCTTGTGATCTTGTAGTTCTCTTGTGATCTTGTAGTTCTCTGTGATCTTGTAGTTCTCCTTATTGTAGTTCTCTTGTGATCTTGTAGTTCTCCTTATTGTAGTTCTCTTGTGATCTTGTAGTTCTCCTGTTATCTTGTAGTTCTCCTTTGATCTTGTAGTTCTCCTTTGATCTTGTAGTTCTCTTGTGATCTTGTAGTTCTCATGTGATCTTGTAGTTCTCTGTGATCTTGTAGTTCTCATGTGATCTTGTAGTTCTCATGTGATCTTGTAGTTCTCATGTGATCTTGTAGTTCTCTTGTGATCTTGTAGTTCTCATGTGATCTTGTAGTTCTCATGTGATCTTGTAATTCTCCTGTGATCATGTAGTTCTCTGTGATTTTGTAGTTCTCATGTGATCTTGTAGTTCTCATGTGATCTTGTAGTTCTCTGTGATCTTGTAGTTCTCATGTGATCTTGTAGTTCTCATGTGATCTTGAAGTTCTCTTGTGATTTTCTTGTGATCTTGTAGTTCTCTTGTGATCTTGTAGTTCTCCTGTGATCTTGTAGTTCTCTGTGATCTTGTAGTTCTCATGTGATCTTGTAGTTCTCATGTGATCTTGTAGTTCTCTTGTGATCTTGTAGTTCTCATGTGATCTTGTAGTTCTCTTGTGATCTTCTTGTGATCTTGTAGTTCTCTTGTGATCTTGTAGTTCTCATGTGATCTTGTAGTTCTCCTGTGATCTTGTAGTTTTCTTGTGATCTTGTAGTTCTCCTTATTGTAGTTCTCTTGTGATCTTGTAGTTCTCTTGTGATCTTGTAGTTCTCTGTGATCTTGTAGTTCTCCTTATTGTAGTTCTCTTGTGATCTTGTAGTTCTCCTTATTGTAGTTCTCTTGTGATCTTGTAGTTCTCCTGTGATCTTGTAGTTCTCCTGTTATCTTGTAGTTCTCCTGTGATCTTGTAGGTCTCCTGTTATCTTGTAGTTCTCCTGTGATCTTGTAGTTCTCATGTGATCTTGTAGTGCTCTTGTGATCTTGTAGTTCTCCTGTGATCTTGTAGTTCTCATGTGATCTTGTAGTTCTCCTTATTGTAGTTCTCTTGTGATCTTGTAGTTCTCTTGTGATCTTGTAGTTCTCTGTGATCTTGTAGTTCTCCTTATTGTAGTTCTCTTGTGATCTTGTAGTTCTCCTTATTGTAGTTCTCTTGTGATCTTGTAGTTCTCCTGTTATCTTGTAGTTCTCCTTTCATCTTGTAGTTCTCCTTTCATCTTGTAGTTCTCTTGTGATCTTGTAGTTCTCCTGTGATCTTGTAGTTCTCTGTGATCTTGTAGTTCTCATGTGATCTTGTAGTTCTCATGTGATCTTGTAGTTCTCATGTGATCTTGTAGTTCTCTTGTGATCTTGTAGTTCTCATGTGATCTTGTAGTTCTCCTGTGATCTTGTAGTTCTCTGTGATCTTGTAGTTCTCATGTGATCTTGTAGTTCTCATGTGATCTTGTAGTTCTCATGTGATCTTGTAGTTCTCTTGTGATCTTGTAGTTCTCATGTGATCTTGTAGTTCTCATGTGATCTTGTAGTTCTCTTGTGATCTTCTTGTGATCTTGTAGTTCTCTTGTGATCTTGTAGTTCTCATGTGATCTTGTAGTTCTCTTGTGATCTTCTTGTGATCTTGTAGTTCTCTTGTGATCTTGTAGTTCTCTTGTGATCTTGTAGTTCTCATGTGATCTTGTAGTTCTCATGTGATCTTGTAGTTCTCTTGTGATCTTGTAGTTCTCCTGTGATCTTGTAGTTCTCCTGTGATCTTGTAGTTCTCTGTGATCTTGTAGTTCTCCTTATTGTAGTTCTCTTGTGATCTTGTAGTTCTCCTTATTGTAGTTCTCTTGTGATCTTGTAGTTCTCCTGTGATCTTGTAGTTTTCTGTCATCTTGTAGTTCTCATGTGATCTTGTAGTTCTCTTGTGATCTTCTTGTGATCTTGTAGTTCTCTTGTGATCTTGTAGTTCTCATGTGATCTTGTAGTTCTCTTGTGATCTTCTTGTTATCTTGTAGTTCTCTTGTGATCTTGTAGTTCTCATGTGATCTTGTAGTTCTCCTGTGATCTTCTAGTTCTCTTGTGATCTTGTAGTTCTCCTTATTGTAGTTCTCTTGTGATCTTGTAGTTCTCTTGTGATCTTGTAGTTCTCTGTGATCTTGTAGTTCTCCTTATTGTAGTTCTCTTGTGATCTTGTAGTTCTCCTTATTGTAGTTCTCTTGTGATCTTGTAGTTCTCCTGTGATCTTGTAGTTCTCCTGTTATCTTGTAGTTCTCCTTTGATCTTGTAGTTCTCTTGTGATCTTGTAGTTCTCCTGTGATCTTGTAGTTCTCTGTGATCTTGTAGTTCTCATGTGATCTTGTAGTTCTCTTGTGATCTTCTTGTGATCTTGTAGTTCTCTTGTGATCTTGTAGTTCTCATGTGATCTTGTAGTTCTCTTGTGATCTTCTTGTGATCTTGTAGTTCTCTTGTGATCTTGTAGTTCTCTTGTGATCTTGTAGTTCTCCTGTGATCTTGTAGTTCTCTGTGATCTTGTAGTTCTCCTTATTGTAGTTCTCTTGTGATCTTGTAGTTCTCCTTATTGTAGTTCTCTTGTGATCTTGTAGTTCTCATGTGATCTTGTAGTTCTCTTGTGATCTTCTTGTGATCTTGTAGTTCTCTTGTGATCTTGTAGTTCTCTTGTGATCTTGTAGTTCTCCTGTGATCTTGTAGTTCTCCTGTGATCTTGTAGTTCTCTGTGATCTTGTAGTTCTCCTTATTGTAGTTCTCTTGTGATCTTGTAGTTCTCCTTATTGTAGTTCTCTTGTGATCTTGTAGTTCTCCTATGATCTTGTAGTTCTCTTGTGATCTTGTAGTTCTCCTGTGATCTTGTAGTTCTCTGTGATCTTGTAGTTCTCATGTGATCTTGTAGTTCTCATGTGATCTTGTAGTTCTCGTGATCTTGTAGTTCTCTTGTGATCTTCTTGTGATCTTGTAGTTCTCTTGTGATCTTGTAGTTCTCATGTGATCTTGTAGTTCTCTTGTGATCTTCTTGTGATCTTGTAGTTCTCTTGTGATCTTGTAGTTCTCATGTGATCTTCTAGTTCTTTTGTGATCTTGTAGTTCTCATGTGATCTTGTAGTTCTCCTGTGATCTTGTAGTTCTCTTGTGATCTTGTAGTTCTCCTTATTGTAGTTCTCTTGTGATCTTGTAGTTCTCTTGCGATCTTGTAGTTCTCTGTGATCTTGTAGTTCTCCTTATTGTAGTTCTCTTGTGATCTTGTAGTTCTCCTTATTGTAGTTCTCTTGTGATCTTGTAGTTCTCCTGTGATCTTGTAGTTCTCCTGTTATCTTGTAGTTCTCCTGTGATCTTGTAGTTCTCCTGTTATCTTGTAGTTCTCCTGTGATCTTGTAGTTCTCATGTGATCTTGTAGTTCTCCTTATTGTAGTTCTCTTGTGATCTTGTAGTTCTCTTGTGATCTTGTAGTTCTCTGTGATCTTGTAGTTCTCCTTATTGTAGTTCTCTTGTGATCTTGTAGTTCTCCTTATTGTAGTTCTCTTGTGATCTTGTAGTTCTCCTGTTATCTTGTAGTTCTCCTTTGATCTTGTAGTTCTCCTTTCATCTTGTAGTTCTCTTGTGATCTTGTAGTTCTCATGTGATCTTGTAGTTCTCTGTGATCTTGTAGTTCTCATGTGATCTTGTAGTTCTCATGTGATCTTGTAGTTCTCATGTGATCTTGTAGTTCTCTTGTGATCATGTAGTTCTCTGTGATCTTGTAGTTCTCATGTGATCTTGTAGTTCTCATGTGATCTTGTAGTTCTCTGTGATCTTGTAGTTCTCATGTGATCTTGTAGTTCTCATGTGATCTTGAAGTTCTCTTGTGATTTTCTTGTGATCTTGTAGTTCTCTTGTGATCTTGTAGTTCTCCTGTGATCTTGTAGTTCTCTGTGATCTTGTAGTTCTCATGTGATCTTGTAGTTCTCATGTGATCTTGTAGTTCTCTTGTGATCTTGTAGTTCTCATGTGATCTTGTAGTTCTCTTGTGATCTTCTTGTGATCTTGTAGTTCTCTTGTGATCTTGTAGTTCTCATGTGATCTTGTAGTTCTCCTGTGATCTTGTAGTTTTCTTGTGATCTTGTAGTTCTCCTTATTGTAGTTCTCTTGTGATCTTGTAGTTCTCTTGTGATCTTGTAGTTCTCTGTGATCTTGTAGTTCTCCTTATTGTAGTTCTCTTGTGATCTTGTAGTTCTCCTTATTGTAGTTCTCTTGTGATCTTGTAGTTCTCCTGTGATCTTGTAGTTCTCCTGTTATCTTGTAGTTCTCCTTTGATCTTGTAGTTCTCCTTTGATCTTGTAGTTCTCTTGTGATCTTGTAGTTCCCCTGTGATCTTGTAGTTCTCTGTGATCTTGTAGTTCTCATGTGATCTTGTAGTTCTCATGTGATCTTGTAGTTCTCCTTATTGTAGTTCTCTTGTGATCTTGTAGTTCTCTTGTGATCTTGTAGTTCTCTGTGATCTTGTAGTTCTCCTTATTGTAGTTCTCTTGTGATCTTGTAGTTCTCCTTATTGTAGTTCTCTTGTGATCTTGTAGTTCTCCTGTTATCTTGTAGTTCTCCTTTCATCTTGTAGTTCTCCTTTCATCTTGTAGTTCTCTTGTGATCTTGTAGTTCTCCTGTGATCTTGTAGTTCTCTGTGATCTTGTAGTTCTCATGTGATCTTGTAGTTCTCATGTGATCTTGTAGTTCTCATGTGATCTTGTAGTTCTCTTGTGATCTTGTTGTTCTCATGTGATCTTGTAGTTCTCATGTGATCTTGTAGTTCTCCTGTGATCATGTAGTTCTCTGTGATCTTGTAGTTCTCATGTGATCTTGTAGTTCTCATGTGATCTTGCAGTTCTCTTGTGATCTTCTTGTGATCTTGTAGTTCTCTTGTGATCTTGTAGTTCTCATGTGATCTTGTAGTTCTCTTGTGATCTTCTTGTGATCTTGTAGTTCTCTTGTGATCTTGTAGTTCTCTTGTGATCTTGTAGTTCTCATGTGATCTTGTAGTTCTCATGTGATCTTGTAGTTCTCTTGTGATCTTGTAGTTCTCCTGTGATCTTGTAGTTCTCCTGTGATCTTGTAGTTCTCTGTGATCTTGTAGTTCTCCTTATTGTAGTTGTCTTGTGATCTTGTAGTTCTCCTTATTGTAGTTCTCTTGTGATCTTGTAGTTCTCCTGTGATCTTGTAGTTCTCTTGTGATCTTGTAGTTCTCCTGTGATCTTGTAGTTTTCTGTGATCTTGTAGTTCTCATGTGATCTTGTAGTTCTCTTGTGATCTTCTTGTGATCTTGTAGTTCTCTTGTGATCTTGTAGTTCTCATGTGATCTTGTAGTTCTCTTGTGATCTTCTTGTTATCTTGTAGTTCTCTTGTGATCTTGTAGTTCTCATGTGATCTTGTAGTTCTCCTGTGATCTTGTAGTTCTCTTGTGATCTTGTAGTTCTCCTTATTGTAGTTCTCTTGTGATCTTGTAGTTCTCTTGTGATCTTGTAGTTCTCTGTGATCTTGTAGTTCTCCTTATTGTAGTTCTCTTGTGATCTTGTAGTTCTCCTTATTGTAGTTCTCTTGTGATCTTGTAGTTCTCCTGTGATCTTGTAGTTCTCCTGTTATCTTGTAGTTCTCCTTTGATCTTGTAGTTCTACTTTGATCTTGTAGTTCTCTTGTGATCTTGTAGTTCTCCTGTGATCTTATAGTTCTCTGTGATCTTGTAGTTCTCATGTGATCTTGTAGTTCTCTTGTGATCTTCTTGTGATCTTGTAGTTCTCTTGTGATCTTGTAGTTCTCATGTGATCTTGTAGTTCTCTTGTGATCTTCTTGTGATCTTGTAGTTCTCTTGTTATCTTGTAGTTCTCTTGTGATCTTGTAGTTCTCCTGTGATCTTGTAGTTCTCCTGTGATCTTGTAGTTCTCTGTGATCTTGTAGTTCTCCTTATTGTAGTTCTCTTGTGATCTTGTAGTTCTCCTTATTTTAGTTCTCTTGTGATCTTGTAGTTCTCATGTGATCTTGTAGTTCTCTTGTGATCTTCTTGTGATCTTGTAGTTCTCTTGTGATCTTGTAGTTCTCTTGTGATCTTGTAGTTCTCCTGTGATCTTGTAGTTCTCCTGTGATCTTGTAGTTCTCTGTGATCTTGTAGTTCTCCTTATTGTAGTTCTCTTGTGATCTTGTAGTTCTCCTTATTGTAGTTCTCTTGTGATCTTGTAGTTCTCCTGTGATCTTGTAGTTCTCTTGTGATCTTGTAGTTCTCCTGTGATCTTGTAGTTCTCTGTGATCTTGTAGTTCTCATGTGATCTTGTAGTTCTCATGTGATCTTGTAGTTCTCATGTGATCTTGTAGTTCTCTTGTGATCTTCTTGTGATCTTGTAGTTCTCTTGTGATCTTGTAGTTCTCATGTGATCTTGTAGTTCTCTTGTGATCTTCTTGTGATCTTTGTAGTTCTCCTGTGATCTTCTAGTTCTCTTGTGATCTTGTAGTTCTCCTTATTGTAGTTCTCATGTGATCTTGTAGTTCTCCTGTTATCTTGTAGTTCTCCTGTGATCTTGTAGTTCTCTTGTGATCTTGTAGTTCTCCTTATTGTAGTTCTCTTTTGATCTTGTAGTTCTCTTGTGATCTTGTAGTTCTCTGTGATCTTGTAGTTCTCCTTATTGTAGTTCTCTTGTGATCTTGTAGTTCTCCTTATTGTAGTTCTCTTGTGATCTTGTAGTTCTCCTGTTATCTTGTAGTTCTCCTTTGATCTTGAAGTTCTCTTGTGATCTTGTAGTTCTCCTGTGATCTTGTAGTTCTCTGTGATCTTGTAGTTCTCCTGTGATCTTGTAGTTCTCCTGTGATCTTGTAGTTCTCTGTGATCTTGTAGTTCTCCTGTGATCTTGTAGTTCTTATATGATCTTCTAGTTCTCCTTGTTGTAGTTCTCTTGTGATCTTGTAGTGCTCTTGTGATCTTGTAGTTCTCTTGTGATCTTGTAGTTCTCCTTATTGTAGTTCTCTTGTGATCTTGTAGTTCTCCTGTGATCTTGTAGTTCTCTGTGATCTTGTAGTTCTCATGTGATCTTGTAGTTCTCATGTGATCTTGTAGTTCTCATGTGATCTTGTAGTTCTCTTGTGATCTTCTTGTGATCTTGTAGTTCTCTTGTGATCTTGTAGTTATCTTGTGATCTTGTAGTTCTCTTGTGATCTTGTTGTTCTCCTGTGATCTTGTAGTTCTCCTGTTATCTTGTAGTTCTCCTGTGATCTTGTTGTTCTCCTGTTATCTTGTAGTTCTCCTGTGATCTTGTAGTTCTCATGTGATCTTGTAGTTCTCTTGTGATCTTGTAGTTCTCCTGTGATCTTGTAGTTCTCATGTGATCTTGTAGTTCTCCTTATTGTAGTTCTCTTGTGATCTTGTAGTTCTCTTGTGATCTTGTAGTTCTCTGTGATCTTGTAGTTCTCCTTATTGTAGTTCTCTTGTGATCTTGTAGTTCTCCTTATTGTAGTTCTCTTGTGATCTTGTAGTTCTCCTGTGATCTTGTAGTTCTCCTGTTATCTTGTAGTTCTCCTGTGATCTTGTAGTTCTCCTGTTATCTTGTAGTTCTCCTGTGATCTTGTAGTTCTCATGTGATCTTGTAGTTCTCTTGTGATCTTGTAGTTCTCCTGTGATCTTGTAGTTCTTATGTGATCTTGCAGTTCTCCTTATTGTAGTTCTCTTGTGATCTTGTAGTGCTCTTGTGATCTTGTAGTTCTCTTGTGATCTTGTAGTTCTCCTTATTGTAGTTCTCTTGTGATCTTGTAGTTCTCCTGTGATCTTGTAGTTCTCTGTGATCTTGTAGTTCTCATGTGATCTTGTAGTTCTCATGTGATCTTGTAGTTCTCATGTGATCTTGTAGTTCTCTTGTGATCTTCTTGTGATCTTGTAGTTCTCTTGTGATCTTGTAGTTATCTTGTGATCTTGTAGTTCTCTTGTGATCTTGTTGTTCTCCTGTGATCTTGTAGTTCTCCTGTTATCTTGTAGTTCTCCTGTGATCTTGTTGTTCTCCTGTTATCTTGTAGTTCTCCTGTGATCTTGTAGTTCTCATGTGATCTTGTAGTTCTCTTGTGATCTTGTAGTTCTCCTGTGATCTTGCAGTTCTCCTTATTGTAGTTCTCTTGTGATCTTGTAGTTCTCCTGTTATCTTGTAGTTCTCCTGTGATCTTGTAGTTCTCATGTGATCTTGTAGTTCTCTTGTGATCTTATAGTTCTCTTGTGATCTTGTAGTTCTCCTGTTATCTTGTAGTTCTCCTGTGATCTTGTAGTTCTCCTTATTGTAGTTCTCTTGTGATCTTGTAGTTCTCTTGTGATCTTGTAGTTCTCTGTGATCTTGTAGTTCTCCTTATTGTAGTTCTCTTGTGATCTTGTAGTTCTCCTTATTGTAGTTCTCTTGTGATCTTGTAGTTCTCCTGTGATCTTGTAGTTCTCCTGTTATCTTGTAGTTCTCCTGTGATATTTTAGTTCTCCTGTGATCTTGTAGTTCTCTGTGATCTTGTAGTTCTCATGTGATCTTGTAGTTCTCATGTGATCTTGTAGTTCTCTTGTGATCTTCTTGTGATCTTGTAGTTCTCTTGTGATCTTGTAGTTCTCATGTGATCTTGTAGTTCTCCTGTGTTCTTGTAGTTCTCATGTGAACTTGTAGTTCTCATTATTGTAGTTCTCTTGTGATCTTGTAGTTCTCTTGTGATCTTGTAGTTCTCTGTGATCTTGTAGTTCTCCTTATTGTAGTTCTCTTGTGATCTTGTAGTTCTCCTTATTGTAGTTCTCTTGTGATCTTGTAGTTCTCTTGTGATCTTGTAGTTCTCTGTGATCTTGTAGTTCTCCTTATTGTAGTTCTCTTGTGATCTTGTAGTTCTCCTTATTGTAGTTCTCTTGTGATCTTGTAGTTCTCCTGTTATCTTGTAGTTCTCCTTTGATCTTCTAGTTCTCTTGTGATCTTGTAGTTCTCCTGTGATCTTGTAGTTCTCTGTGATCTTGTAGTTCTCATGTAATCTTGTAGTTCTCCTTTGATCTTCTAGTTCTCTTGTGATCTTGTAGTTCTCCTGTGATCTTGTAGTTCTCTGTGATCTTGTAGTTCTCCTGTGATCTTGTAGTTCTCCTGTTATCTTGTAGTTCTCTTGTGATCTTGTAGTTCTCCTGTTATCTTGTAGTTCTCCTGTTATCTTGTAGTTCTCCTGTGATCTTGTAGTTCTCTTGTGATCTTGTAGTTCTCCTGTGATCTTGTAGTTCTCATGTGATCTTGTAGTTCTCTTGTGATCTTGTAGTTCTCCTGTGATCTTGTAGTTCTCCTGTGATCTTGTAGTTCTCTGTGATCTTGTAGTTCTCCTTATTGTAGTTCTCTTGTGATCTTGTAGTTCTCTTGTGATCTTGTAGTTCTCCTTTGATCTTGTAGTTCTCTGTGATCTTGTAGTTCTCATGTGATCTTGTAGTTCTCATGAGATCTTGTTGTTCTCATGTGATCTTGTAGTTCTCTTGTGATCTTCTTGTGATCTTGTAGTTCTCTTGTGATCTTGTAGTTCTCATGTGATCTTGTAGTTCTCTTGTGATCTTGTAGTTCTCCTGTGATCTTGTAGTTCTCTGTGATCTTGTAGTTCTCATGTGATCTTGTAGTTCTCCTTATTGTAGTTCTCATGTGATCTTGTAGTTCTCCTTATTGTAGTTCTCTTGTGATCTTGTAGTTCTCCTATGATTTTGTAGTTCTCCTGTGATCTTGTAGTTCTCATGTGATCTTGTAGTTCTCCTTATTGTAGTTCTCTTGTGATCTTGTAGTTCTCTTGTGATCTTGTAGTTCTCTGTGATCTTGTAGTTCTCCTTATTGTAGTTCTCTTGTGATCTTGTAGTTCTCCTTATTGTAGTTCTCTTGTGATCTTTTAGTTCTCCTGTGATCTTGTAGTTCTCCTGTTATCTTGTAGTTCTCCTGTGATCTTGTAGTTCTCCTGTTATCTTGTAGTTCTCCTGTGATCTTGTAGTTCTCATGTGATCTTGTAGTTCTCTTGTGATCTTGTAGTTCTCCTGTGATCTTGTAGTTCTCATGTGATCTTGTAGTTCTCTTTATTGTAGTTCTCTTGTGATCTTGTAGTTCTCTTGTGATCTTGTAGTTCTCTGTGATGTTGTAGTTCTCCTTTTTGTAGTTCTCTTGTGATCTTGTAGTTCTCCTTATTGTAGTTCTCTTGTGATCTTGTAGTTCTCCTGTTATCTTGTAGTTCTCCTTTGATCTTGTAGTTCTCTTGTGATCTTGTAGTTCTCCTGTGATCTTGTAGTTCTCTGTGATCTTGTAGATCTCATGTGATCTTGTAGTTCTCATGTGATCTTGTAGTTCTCTTGTGATCTTGTAGTTCTCCTGTGATCTTGTAGTTCTCTGTGATCTTGTAGTTCTCATGTGATCTTGTAGTTCTCATGTGATCTTGTAGTTCTCATGTGTTCTTGTAGTTCTCTTGTGATCTTCTTGTGATCTTGTAGTTCTCTTGTGATCTTGTAGTTCTCATGTGATCTTGCAGTTCTCTTGTAATCTTCTTGTGATCTTGTAGTTCTCTTGTGATCTTGTAGTTCTCTTGTGATCTTGTAGTTCTCATGTGATCTTGTAGTTCTCCTGTGATCTTGTAGTTCTCATGTGATCTTGTAGTTCTCCTTATTGTAGTTCTCTTGTGATCTTGTAGTTCTCCTTATTGTAGTTCTCTTGTGATCTTGTAGTTCTCCTGTGATCTTGTAGTTCTCTTGTGATCTTGTAGTTCTCCTGTGATCTTGTAGTTCTCTGTGATCTTGTAGGTCTCATGTGATCTTGTAGTTCTCCTTATTGTAGTTTTCTTGTGATCTTGTAGTTCTCCTTATTGTAGTTCTCTTGTGATCTTGTTGTTCTCCTGTGATCTTGTAGTTCTCCTTATTGTAGTTCTCCTGTGATCTTGTAGTTCTCTTGTGATCTTGTAGTTCTCCTTATTGTAGTTCTCTTGTGATCTTGTAGTTCTCTTGTGATCTTGTAGTTCTCTTGTGATCTTGTAGTTCTCCTTATTGTAGTTCTCTTGTGATCTTGTAGTTCTCATGTGATCTTGTAGTTCTCCTGTGATCTTGTAGTTCTCATGTGATCTTGTAGTTCTCCTTATTGTAGTTCTCTTGTGATCTTGTAGTTCTCTTGTGATCTTGTAGTTCTCTGTGGTCTTGTAGTTCTCCTTATTGTAGTTCTCTTGTGATCTTGTAGTTCTCCTTATTGTAGTTCTCTTGTGATCTTGTAGTTCTCCTGTGATCTTGTAGTTCTCCTGTTATCTTGTAGTTCTCTTGTGATCTTGTAGTTCTCCTGTTATCTTGTAGTTCTCCTGTTATCTTGTAGTTCTCCTGTGATCTTTTAGTTCTCTTGTGATCTTGTAGTTCTCCTGTGATCTTGTAGTTCTCATGTGATCTTGTAGTTCTCTTGTGATCTTGTAGTTCTCTGTGATCTTGTAGTTCTCCTTATTGTAGTTCTCTTGTGATCTTGTAGTTCTCCTTATTGTAGTTCTCTTGTGATCTTGTAGTTCTCCTTTTATCTTGTAGTTCTCCTTTGATCTTGTAGTTCTCTTGTGATCTTGTAGTTCTCCTGTGATCTTGTAGTTCTCTGTGGTCTTGTAGTTCTCATGTGATCTTGTAGTTCTCATGTGATCTTGTAGTTCTCTTGTGATCTTGTAGTTCTCCTGTGATCTTGTAGTTCTCCTGTGATCTTGTAGTTCTCTGTGATCTTGTAGTTCTCCTTATTGTAGTTCTCTTGTGATCTTGTAGTTCTCTTGTGATCTTGTAGTTCTCCTGTGATCTTGTAGTTCTCTGTGATCTTGTAGTTCGCATGTGATCTTGTAGTTCTCATGTGATCTTGTAGTTCTCATGTGATCTTGTAGTTCTCTTGTGATCTTCTTGTGATCTTGTAGTTCTCTTGTGATCTTGTAGTTCTCATGTGATCTTGTAGTTCTCTTGTGATCTTCTTGTGATCTTGTAGTTCTCTTGTGATCTTGTAGTTCTCATGTGATCTTGTAGTTCTCCTGTGATCTTGTAGTTCTCATGTGATCTTGTAGTTCTCCTTATAGTAGTTCTCTTGTGATCTTGTAGTTCTCTTGTGATCTTGTAGTTCTCTTGTGATCTTGTAGTTCTCCTTATTGTTGTTCTCTTGTGATCTTGTAGTTCTCCTTATTGTAGTTCTCTTGTGATCTTGTAGTTCTCCTGTTATCTTGTAGTTCTCCTTTGATCTTGTAGTTCTCTTGTGATCTTGTAGTTCTCCTGTGATCTTGTAGTTCTCTGTGATCTTGTAGTTCTCATGTGATCTTGTAGTTCTCATGTGATCTTGTAGTTCTCTTGTGATCTTGTAGTTCTCCTGTGATCTTGTAGTTCTCCTGTGATCTTCTAGTTCTCTGTGATCTTGTAGTTCTCCTTTTTGTATTTCTCTTGTGATCTTGTAGTTCTCCTTATTGTAGTTCTCTTGTGATCTTGTAGTTCTCATGTGATCTTGTAGTTCTCCTTATTGTAGTTCTCTTGTGATCTTGTAGTTCTCTTGTGATCTTGTAGTTCTCCTTATTATAGTTCTCTTGTGATCTTGTAGTTCTCCTGTTATCTTTTAGTTCTCCTTTGATCTTGTAGTTCTCCTGTTATCTTGTAGTTCTCCTGTGATCTTGTAGTTCTCATGTGATCTTGTAGTTCTCCTGTGATCTTGTAGTTCTCATGTGATCTTGTAGTTCTCATGTGATCTTGTAGTTCTCCTGTGATCTTGTAGTTCTCATGTGATCTTGAAGTTCTCCTTATTGTAGTTCTCTTGTGATCTTGTAGTTCTCTTGTGATCTTGTAGTTCTCCTTATTGTAGTTCTCTTGTGATCTTGTAGTTCTCCTGTTATCTTGTAGTTCTCCTTTGATCTTGTAGTTCTCTTGTGATCTTGTAGTTCTCCTGTGATCTTGTAGTTCTCATGTGATCTTGTAGTTCTCATGTGATCTTGTAGTTCTCTTGTGATCTTCTTGTGATCTTGTAGTTCTCTTGTGATCTTGTAGTTCTCATGTGATCTTGTAGTTCTCCTTATTGTAGTTCTCTTGTGATCTTGTAGTTCTCCTGTTATCTTGTAGTTCTCCTTTGATCTTGTAGTTCTCTTGTGATCTTGTAGTTCTCCTGTGATCTTGTAGTTCTCATGTGATCTTGTAGTTCTCATGTGATCTTGTAGTTCTCTTGTGATCTTCTTGTGATCTTGTAGTTCTCTTGTGATCTTGTAGTTCTCATGTGATCTTGTAGTTCTCTTGTGATCTTCTTGTGATCTTGTAGTTCTCTTGTGATCTTGTAGTTCTCTTGTGATCTTGTAGTTCTCATGTGATCTTGTAGTTCTCCTGTGATCTTGTAGTTCTCATGTGATCTTGTAGTTCTCCTTATTGTAGTTCTCTTGTGATCTTGTAGTTCTCTTGTGATCTTGTAGTTCTCTGTCATCTTGTAGTTCTCCTTATTGTAGTTCTCTTGTGATCTTGTAGTTCTCCTTATTGTAGTTCTCTTGTTATCTTGTAGTTCTCTGTGATCTTGTAGTTCTCCTGTTATCTTGTAGTTCTCCTGTGATCTTGTAGTTCTCCTGTTATCTTGTAGTTCTCCTGTGATCTTGTAGTTCTCATTTGATATTGTAGTTCTCTTGTGATCTTGTAGTTCTCCTGTGATCTTGTAGTTCTCATGTGATCTTGTAGTTCTCCTTATTGTAGTTCTCTTGTGATCTTGTAGTTCTCTTGTGATCTTGTAGTTCTCCTTATTGTAGTTCTCTTGTGATCTTGTAGTTCTCCTGTTATCTTGTAGTTCTCCTTTGATCTTGTAGTTCTCTTGTGATCTTGTAGTTCTCCTGTGATCTTGTAGTTCTCCTTATTGTAGTTCTCTTGTGATCTTGTAGTTCTCTTGTGATCTTGTAGTTCTCTTGTGATCTTGTAGTTCTCTGTGATCTTGTAGTTCTCCTTATTGTAGTTCTCTTGTGATCTTGTAGTTCTCCTTATTGTAGTTCTCTTGTGATCTTGTAGTTCTCCTGTAATCTTGTAGTTCTCCTTTGATCTTGTAGTTCTCTTGTGATCTTGTAGTTCTCTTGTGATCTTGTAGTTCTCATGTGATCTTGTAGTTCTCTTGTGATCTTGTAGTTCTCCTGTGATCTTGTAGTTCTCTGTGATCTTGTAGTTCTCCTTATTGTAGTTCTCTTGTGATCTTGTAGTTCTCCTTATTGTAGTTCTCTTGTGATCTTGTAGTTCTCCTGTGATCTTGTAGTTCTCTTGTGATCTTGTAGTTCTCCTGTGATCTTGTAGTTCTCTGTGATCTTGTAGTTCTCATGTGATCTTGTAGTTCTCTTGTGATCTTGTAGTTCTCTGTGATCTTGTAGTTCTCCTTATTGTAGTTCTCTTGTGATCTTGTAGTTCTCTTGTGATCTTGTAGTTCTCTTGTGATCTTGTAGTTCTCTGTGATCTTGTAGTTCTCCTTATTGTAGTTCTCTTGTGATCTTGTAGTTCTCCTTATTGTAGTTCTCTTGTGATCTTGTAGTTCTCCTGTTATCTTGTAGTTCTCCTTTGATCTTGTAGTTCTCTTGTGATCTTGTAGTTCTCTTGTGATCTTGTAGTTCTCATGTGATCTTGTAGTTCTCTTGTGATCTTGTAGTTCTCCTGTAATCTTGTAGTTCTCCTGTGATCTTGTAGTTCTCTGTGATCTTGTAGTTCTCCTTATTGTAGTTCTCTTGTGATCTTGTAGTTCTCCTTATTGTAGTTCTCTTGTGATCTTGTAGTTCTCCTGTGATCTTGTAGTTCTCTTGTGATCTTGTAGTTCTCTTGTGATCTTGTAGTTCTCCTGTGATCTTGTAGTTCTCTGTGATCTTGTAGTTCTCATGTGATCTTGTAGTTCTCATGTGATCTTGTAGTTCTCTTGTGATCTTGTAGTTCTCCTGTGATCTTGTAGTTCTCCTGTGATCTTCTAGTTCTCTGTGATCTTCTAGTTCTCCTTATTGTATTTCTCTTGTGATCTTGTAGTTCTCCTTATTGTAGTTCTCTTGTGATCTTGTAGTTCTCATGTGATCTTGTAGTTCTCCTTATTGTAGTTCTCTTGTGATCTTGTAGTTCTCTTGTGATCTTGTAGTTCTCCTTATTGTAGTTCTCTTGTGATCTTGTAGTTCTCCTGTTATCTTTTAGTTCTCCTTTGATCTTGTAGTTCTCCTGTTATCTTGTAGTTCTCCTGTGATCTTGTAGTTCTCATGTGATCTTGTAGTTCTCCTGTGATCTTGTAGTTCTCATGTGATCTTGTAGTTCTCATGTGATCTTGTTGTTCTCCTGTGATCTTGTAGTTCTCATGTGATCTTGTAGTTCTCCTTATTGTAGTTCTCTTGTGATCTTGTAGTTCTCTTGTGATCTTGTAGTTCTCCTTATTGTAGTTCTCTTGTGATCTTGTAGTTCTCCTGTTATCTTGTAGTTCTCCTTTGATCTTGTAGTTCTCTTGTGATCTTGTAGTTCTCCTGTGATCTTGTAGTTCTCATGTGATCTTGTAGTTCTCATGTGATCTTGTAGTTCTCTTGTGATCTTCTTGTGATCTTGTAGTTCTCTTGTGATCTTGTAGTTCTCATGTGATCTTGTAGTTCTCTTGTGATCTTCTTGTGATCTTGTAGTTCTCTTGTGATCTTGTAGTTCTCTTGTGATCTTGTAGTTCTCATGTGATCTTGTAGTTCTCCTGTGATCTTGTAGTTCTCATGTGATCTTGTAGTTCTCCTTATTGTAGTTCTCTTGTGATCTTGTAGTTCTCTTGTGATCTTGTAGTTCTCTGTCATCTTGTAGTTCTCCTTATTGTAGTTCTCTTGTGATCTTGTAGTTCTCCTTATTGTAGTTCTCTTGTTATCTTGTAGTTCTCTGTGATCTTGTAGTTCTCCTGTTATCTTGTAGTTCTCCTGTGATCTTGTAGTTCTCCTGTTATCTTGTAGTTCTCCTGTGATCTTGTAGTTCTCATTTGATCTTGTAGTTCTCTTGTGATCTTGTAGTTCTCCTGTGATCTTGTAGTTCTCATGTGATCTTGTAGTTCTCCTTATTGTAGTTCTCTTGTGATCTTGTAGTTCTCTTGTGATCTTCTAGTTCTCCTTATTGTAGTTCTCTTGTGATCTTGTAGTTCTCCTGTTATCTTGTAGTTCTCCTTTGATCTTGTAGTTCTCTTGTGATCTTGTAGTTCTCCTGTGATCTTGTAGTTCTCCTTATTGTAGTTCTCTTGTGATCTTGTAGTTCTCTTGTGATCTTGTAGTTCTCTTGTGATCTTGTAGTTCTCTTGTGATCTTGTAGTTCTCCTGTTATCTTGTAGTTCTCCTTTGATCTTGTAGTTCTCTTGTGATCTTGTAGTTCTCTTGTGATCTTGTAGTTCTCATGTGATCTTGTAGTTCTCTTGTGATCTTGTAGTTCTACTGTAATCTTGTAGTTCTCCTGTGATCTTGTAGTTCTCTGTGATCTTGTAGTTCTCCTTATTGTAGTTCTCTTGTGATCTTGTAGTTCTCCTTATTGTAGTTCTCTTGTGATCTTGTAGTTCTCCTGTGATCTTGTAGTTCTCTTGTGATCTTGTAGTTCTCCTGTGATCTTGTAGTTCTCTGTGATCTTGTAGTTCTCATGTGATCTTGTAGTTCTCATGTGATCTTGTAGTTCTCATGTGAACTTGTAGTTCTCTTGTGATCTTCTTGTGATCTTGTAGTTCTCTTGTGATCTTCTTGTGATCTTGTAGTTCTCTTGTGATCTTGTAGTTCTCATGTGATCTTGTAGTTCTCCTGTGATCTTGTAGTTCTCTGTGATTTTGTAGTTCTCTTGTGATCTTGTAGTTCTCATTTGATCTTGTAGTTCTCTTGTGATCTTCTTGTGATCTTGTAGTTCTCTTGTGATCTTGTAGTTCTCATGTGATCTTGTAGTTCTCCTGTGTTCTTGTAGTTCTCATGTGATCTTGTAGTTCTCCTTATTGTAGTTCTCTTGTGATCTTGTAGTTCTCTTGTGATCTTGTAGTTCTCTGTGATCTTGTAGTTCTCCTTATTGTAGTTCTCTTGTGATCTTGTAGTTCTCCTTATTGTAGTTCTCTTGTGATCTTCTAGTTCTCCTGTGATCTTGTAGTTCTCCTGTTATCTTGTAGTTCTCCTGTGATCTTGTAGTTCTCTTGTGATCTTCTTGTGATCTTGTAGTTCTCATGTGATCTTGTAGTTCGCTTGTGATCTTGTAGTTCTCATGTGATCTTGTAGTTGTCTTATGATCTTGTAGTTCTCATGTGATTTTGTAGTTTTCTTGTGATCTTGTAGTTCTCATGTGATCTTGTAGTTTTCTTGTGATCTTGTAGTTCTCCTGTGATCTTGTAGTTCTCCTGTGATCTTGTAGTTCTCATGTGATCTTGTAGTTCTCTTGTGATCTTCTTTTGATCTTGTAGTTCTCTTGTGATCTTGTAGTTCTCATGTGATCTTGTAGTTCTCTTGTGATCTTGTAGTTCTCATGTGATCTTGTAGTTCTCCTGTGATCTTGTAGTTCTCATGTGATCTTGTAGTTCTCATGTGATCTTGTAGTTCTCCTGTGATCTTGTAGTTCTCATGTGATCTTGTAGTTCTCCTTATTGTAGTTCTCCTTATTGTAGTTCTCTTGTGATCTTGTAGTTCTCTTGTGATCTTGTAGTTCTCCTTATTGTAGTTCTCTTGTGATCTTGTAGTTCTCCTTATTGTAGTTCTCTTGTGATCTTGTAGTTCTCCTGTTATCTTGTAGTTCTCCTTTGATCTTGTAGTTCTCTTGTGATCTTGTAGTTCTCTTGTGATCTTGTAGTTCTCATGTGATCTTGTAGTTCTCTTGTGATCTTGTAGTTCTCCTGTAATCTTGTAGTTCTCCTGTGATCTTGTAGTTCTCTGTGATCTTGTAGTTCTCCTTATTGTAGTTCTCTTGTGATCTTGTAGTTCTCCTTATTGTAGTTCTCTTGTGATCTTGTAGTTCTCCTGTGATCTTGTAGTTCTCTTGTGATCTTGTAGTTCTCCTGTGATCTTGTAGTTCTCTGTGATCTTGTAGTTCTCATGTGATCTTGTAGTTCTCATGTGATCTTGTAGTTCTCATGTGAACTTGTAGTTCTCTTGTGATCTTCTTGTGATCTTGTAGTTCTCTTGTGATCTTCTTGTGATCTTGTAGTTCTCTTGTGATCTTGTAGTTCTCATGTGATCTTGTAGTTCTCCTGTGATCTTGTAGTTCTCTGTGATTTTGTAGTTCTCTTGTGATCTTGTAGTTCTCATTTGATCTTGTAGTTCTCTTGTGATCTTCTTTTGATCTTGTAGTTCTCTTGTGATCTTGTAGTTCTCATGTGATCTTGTAGTTCTCCTGTGTTCTTGTAGTTCTCATGTGATCTTGTAGTTCTCCTTATTGTAGTTCTCTTGTGATCTTTTAGTTCTCTTGTGATCTTGTAGTTCTCTGTGATCTTGTAGTTCTCCTTATTGTAGTTCTCTTGTGATCTTGTAGTTCTCCTTATTGTAGTTCTCTTGTGATCTTCTAGTTCTCCTGTGATCTTGTAGTTCTCCTGTTATCTTGTAGTTCTCCTGTGATCTTGTAGTTCTCTTGTGATCTTCTTGTGATCTTGTAGTTCTCATGTGATCTTGTAGTTCGCTTGTGATCTTGTAGTTCTCATGTGATCTTGTAGTTGTCTTATGATCTTGTAGTTCTCATGTGATTTTGTAGTTTTCTTGTTATCTTGTAGTTCTCATGTGATCTTGTAGTTCTCTTGTGATCTTGTAGTTCTCTTGTGATCTTGTAGTTCTCCTTATTGTAGTTCTCTTGTGATCTTGTAGTTCTCCTGTTATCTTGTAGTTCTCCTTTGATCTTGTAGTTCTCTTGTGATCTTGTAGTTCTCCTGTGATCTTGTAGTTCTCATGTGATCTTGTAGTTCTCATGTGATCTTGTAGTTCTCTTGTGATCTTCTTGTGATCTTGTAGTTCTCTTGTGATCTTGTAGTTCTCATGTGATCTTGTAGTTCTCTTGTGATCTTCTTGTGATCTTGTAGTTCTCTTGTGATCTTGTAGTTCTCTTGTGATCTTGTAGTTCTCATGTGATCTTGTAGTTCTCCTGTGATCTTGTAGTTCTCATGTGATCTTGTAGTTCTCCTTATTGTAGTTCTCTTGTGATCTTGTAGTTCTCTTGTGATCTTGTAGTTCTCTGTCATCTTGTAGTTCTCCTTATTGTAGTTCTCTTGTGATCTTGTAGTTCTCCTTATTGTAGTTCTCTTGTTATCTTGTAGTTCTCTGTGATCTTGTAGTTCTCTTGTGATCTTGTAGTTCTCCTGTGATCTTGTAGTTCTCCTGTTATCTTGTAGTTCTCCTGTGATCTTGTAGTTCTCATGTGATCTTGTAGTTCTCCTTATTGTAGTTCTCTTGTGATCTTGTAGTTCTCTTGTGATCTTGTAGTTCTCCTTATTGTAGTTCTCTTGTGATCTTGTAGTTCTCCTGTTATCTTGTAGTTCTCCTTTGATCTTGTAGTTCTCTTGTGATCTTGTAGTTCTCCTGTGATCTTGTAGTTCTCCTTATTGTAGTTCTCTTGTGATCTTGTAGTTCTCTTGTGATCTTGTAGTTCTCTTGTGATCTTGTAGTTCTCTGTGATCTTGTAGTTCTCCTTATTGTAGTTCTCTTGTGATCTTGTAGTTCTCCTTATTGTAGTTCTCTTGTGATCTTGTAGTTCTCCTGTTATCTTGTAGTTCTCCTTTGATCTTGTAGTTCTCTTGTGATCTTGTAGTTCTCCTTATTGTAGTTCTCTTGTGATCTTCTAGTTCTCCTGTGATCTTGTAGTTCTCCTGTTATCTTGTAGTTCGCTTGTGATCTTGTAGTTCTCATGTGATCTTGTAGTTGTCTTATGATCTTGTAGTTCTCATGTGATTTTGTAGTTTTCTTGTGATCTTGTAGTTCTCATGTGATCTTGTAGTTTTCTTGTGATCTTGTAGTTCTCCTGTGATCTTGTAGTTCTCCTGTGATCTTGTAGTTCTCATGTGATCTTGTAGTTCTCTTGTGATCTTCTTTTGATCTTGTAGTTCTCTTGTGATCTTGTAGTTCTCATGTGATCTTGTAGTTCTCTTGTGATCTTGTAGTTCTCATGTGATCTTGTAGTTCTCCTGTGATCTTGTAGTTCTCATGTGATCTTGTAGTTCTCATGTGATCTTGTAGTTCTCCTTATTGTAGTTCTCCTTATTGTAGTTCTCTTGTGATCTTGTAGTTCTCTTGTGATCTTGTAGTTCTCCTTATTGTAGTTCTCTTGTGATCTTGTAGTTCTCCTTATTGTAGTTCTCTTGTGATCTTGTAGTTCTCCTGTTATCTTGTAGTTCTCCTTTGATCTTGTAGTTCTCTTGTGATCTTGTAGTTCTCTTGTGATCTTGTAGTTCTCATGTGATCTTGTAGTTCTCTTGTGATCTTGTAGTTCTCCTGTAATCTTGTAGTTCTCCTGTGATCTTGTAGTTCTCTGTGATCTTGTAGTTCTCCTTATTGTAGTTCTCTTGTGATCTTGTAGTTCTCCTTATTGTAGTTCTCTTGTGATCTTGTAGTTCTCCTGTGATCTTGTAGTTCTCTTGTGATCTTGTAGTTCTCCTGTGATCTTGTAGTTCTCTGTGATCTTGTAGTTCTCATGTGATCTTGTAGTTCTCATGTGATCTTGTAGTTCTCATGTGAACTTGTAGTTCTCTTGTGATCTTCTTGTGATCTTGTAGTTCTCTTGTGATCTTCTTGTGATCTTGTAGTTCTCTTGTGATCTTGTAGTTCTCATGTGATCTTGTTGTTCTCCTGTGATCTTGTAGTTCTCTGTGATTTTGTAGTTCTCTTGTGATCTTGTAGTTCTCATTTGATCTTGTAGTTCTCTTGTGATCTTCTTGTGATCTTGTAGTTCTCTTGTGATCTTGTAGTTCTCATGAGATCTTGTAGTTCTCCTGTGTTCTTGTAGTTCTCATGTGATCTTGTAGTTCTCCTTATTGTAGTTCTCTTGTGATCTTGTAGTTCTCTTGTGATCTTGTAGTTCTCTGTGATCTTGTAGTTCTCCTTATTGTAGTTCTCTTGTGATCTTGTAGTTCTCCTTATTGTAGTTCTCTTGTGATCTTCTAGTTCTCCTGTGATCTTGTAGTTCTCCTGTTATCTTGTAGTTCTCCTGTGATCTTGTAGTTCTCTTGTGATCTTCTTGTGATCTTGTAGTTCTCATGTGATCTTGTAGTTCGCTTGTGATCTTGTAGTTCTCATGTGATCTTGTAGTTGTCTTATGATCTTGTAGTTCTCATGTGATTTTGTAGTTTTCTTGTGATCTTGTAGTTCTCATGTGATCTTGGAGTTTTCTTGTGATCTTGTTGTTCTCCTGTGATCTTGTAGTTCTCCTGTGATCTTGTAGTTCTCATGTGATCTTGTAGTTCTCTTGTGATCTTCTTTTGATCTTGTAGTTCTCTTGTGATCTTGTAGTTCTCATGTGATCTTGTAGTTCTCTTGTGATCTTCTTGTGATCTTGTAGTTCTCTTGTGATCTTGTAGTTCTCTTGTGATCTTGTAGTTCTCATGTGATCTTGTAGTTCTCCTGTGATCTTGTAATTCTCATGTGATCTTGTAGTTCTCATGTGATCTTGTAGTTCTCCTGTGATCTTGTAGTTCTCATGTGATCTTGTAGTTCTCCTTATTGTAGTTCTCCTTATTGTAGTTCTCTTGTGATCTTGTAGTTCTCTTGTGATCTTGTAGTTCTCCTTATTGTAGTTCTCTTCTGATCTTGTAGTTCTCCTGTTATCTTGTAGTTCTCCTTTGATCTTGTAGTTCTCTTGTGATCTTGTAGTTCTCCTGTGATCTTGTAGTTCTCATGTGATCTTGTAGTTCTCATGTGATCTTGTAGTTCTCTTGTGATCTTGTAGTTCTCTTGTGATCTTGTAGTTCTCATGTGATCTTGTAGTTCTCTTGTGATCTTCTTGTGATCTTGTAGTTCTCCTGTGATCTTGTAGTTCTCATGTGATCTTGTAGTTCTCTTGTGATCTTCTTTTGATCTTGTAGTTCTCTTGTGATCTTGTAGTTCTCATGTGATCTTGTAGTTCTCTTGTGATCTTGTAGTTCTCATTTGATCTTGTAGTTCTCCTGTGATCTTGTAGTTCTCATGTGATCTTGTAGTTCTCATGTGATCTTGTAGTTCTCCTGTGATCTTGTAGTTCTCATGTGATCTTGTAGTTCTCCTTATTGTAGTTCTCCTTATTGTAGTTCTCTTGTGATCTTGTAGTTCTCTTGTGATCTTGTAGTTCTCCTTATTGTAGTTCTCTTGTGATCTTGTAGTTCTCCTTATTGTAGTTCTCTTGTGATCTTGTAGTTCTCCTGTTATCTTGTAGTTCTCCTTTGATCTTGTAGTTCTCTTGTGATCTTGTAGTTCTCTTGTGATCTTGTAGTTCTCATGTGATCTTGTAGTTCTCTTGTGATCTTGTAGTTCTCCTGTAATCTTGTAGTTCTCTTGTGATCTTGTAGTTCTCTGTGATCTTGTAGTTCTCCTTATTGTAGTTCTCTTGTGATCTTGTAGTTCTCCTTATTGTAGTTCTCCTGTGATCTTGTAGTTCTCTTGTGATCTTGTAGTTCTCCTGTGATCTTGTAGTTCTCTGTGATCTTGTAGTTCTCATGTGATCTTGTAGTTCTCATGTGATCTTGTAGTTCTCATGTGAACTTGTAGTTCTCTTGTGATCTTCTTGTGATCTTGTAGTTCTCTTGTGATCTTCTTGTGATCTTGTAGTTCTCATGTGATCTTGTAGTTCTCCTGTGATCTTGTAGTTCTCTGTGATTTTGTAGTTCTCTTGTGATCTTGTAGTTCTCATTTGATCTTGTAGTTCTCTTGTGATCTTCTTGTGATCTTGTAGTTCTCTTGTGATCTTGTAGTTCTCATGTGATCTTGTAGTTCTCCTGTGTTCTTGTAGTTCTCATGTGATCTTGTAGTTCTCCTTATTGTAGTTCTCTTGTGATCTTGTAGTTCTCTTGTGATCTTGTAGTTCTCTGTGATCTTGTAGTTCTCCTTATTGTAGTTCTCTTGTGATCTTGTAGTTCTCCTTATTGTCGTTCTCTTGTGATCTTCTAGTTCTCCTGTGATCTTGTAGTTCTCCTGTTATCTTGTAGTTCTCCTGTGATCTTGTAGTTCTCTTGTGATCTTCTTGTGATCTTGTAGTTCTCATGTGATCTTGTAGTTCGCTTGTGATCTTGTAGTTCTCATGTGATCTTGTAGTTGTCTTATGATCTTGTAGTTCTCATGTGATTTTGTAGTTTTCTTGTGATCTTGTAGTTCTCATGTGATCTTGTAGTTTTCTTGTGATCTTGTAGTTCTCCTGTGATCTTGTAGTTCTCCTGTGATCTTGTAGTTCTCATGTGATCTTGTAGTTCTCTTGTGATCTTCTTTTGATCTTGTAGTTCTCTTGTGATCTTGTAGTTCTCATGTGATCTTGTAGTTCTCTTGTGATCTTGTAGTTCTCCTGTGATCTTGTAGTTCTCATGTGATCTTGTAGTTCTCATGTGATCTTGTAGTTCTCCTGTGATCTTGTAGTTCTCATGTGATCTTGTAGTTCTCCTTATTGTAGTTCTCCTTATTGTAGTTCTCTTGTGATCTTGTAGTTCTCTTGTGATCTTGTAGTTCTCCTTATTGTAGTTCTCTTGTGATCTTGTAGTTCTCCTTATTGTAGTTCTCTTGTGATCTTGTAGTTCTCCTGTTATCTTGTAGTTCTCCTTTGATCTTGTAGTTCTCTTGTGATCTTGTAGTTCTCTTGTGATCTTGTAGTTCTCATGTGATCTGGTAGTTCTCTTGTGATCTTGTAGTTCTCCTGTAATCTTGTAGTTCTCTTGTGATCTTGTAGTTCTCTGTGATCTTGTAGTTCTCCTTATTGTAGTTCTCTTGTGATCTTGTAGTTCTCCTTATTGTAGTTCTCTTGTGATCTTGTAGTTCTCCTGTGATCTTGTAGTTCTCTTGTGATCTTGTAGTTCTCATGTGATCTTTTAGTTCTCATGTGATCTTGTAGTTCTCCTGTGATCTTGTAGTTCTCATGTGATCTTGTAGTTCTCCTTATTGTAGTTCTCCTTATTGTAGTTCTCTTGTGATCTTGTAGTTCTCTTGTGATCTTGTAGTTCTCCTTATTGTAGTTCTCTTGTGATCTTGTAGTTCTCCTTATTGTAGTTCTCTTGTGATCTTGTAGTTCTCCTTATTGTAGTTCTCTTGTGATCTTCTAGTTCTCCTGTGATCTTGTAGTTCTCCTGTTATCTTGTAGTTCTCCTGTGATCTTGTAGTTCTCTTGTGATCTTCTTTTGATCTTGTAGTTCTCTTGTGATCTTGTAGTTCTCATGTGATCTTGTAGTTCTCTTGTGATCTTGTAGTTCTCATGTGATCTTGTAGTTCTCCTGTGATCTTGTAGTTCTCATGTGATCTTGTAGTTCTCATGTGATCTTGTAGTTCTCCTGTGATCTTGTAGTTCTCATGTGATCTTGTAGTTCTCCTTATTGTAGTTCTCCTTATTGTAGTTCTCTTGTGATCTTGTAGTTCTCTTGTGATCTTGTAGTTCTCCTTATTGTAGTTCTCTTGTGATCTTGTAGTTCTCCTTATTGTAGTTCTCTTGTGATCTTGTAGTTCTCCTGTTATCTTGTAGTTCTCCTTTGATCTTGTAGTTCTCTTGTGATCTTGTAGTTCTCTTGTGATCTTGTAGTTCTCATGTGATCTTGTAGTTCTCTTGTGATCTTGTAGTTCTCCTGTAATCTTGTAGTTCTCCTGTGATCTTGTAGTTCTCTGTGATCTTGTAGTTCTCCTTATTGTAGTTCTCTTGTGATCTTGTAGTTCTCCTTATTGTAGTTCTCTTGTGATCTTGTAGTTCTCCTGTGATCTTGTAGTTCTCTTGTGATCTTGTAGTTCTCCTGTGATCTTGTAGTTCTCTGTGATCTTGTAGTTCTCATGTGATCTTGTAGTTCTCATGTGATCTTGTAGTTCTCATGTGAACTTGTAGTTCTCTTGTGATCTTCTTGTGATCTTGTAGTTCTCTTGTGATCTTCTTGTGATCTTGTAGTTCTCTTGTGATCTTGTAGTTCTCATGTGATCTTGTTGTTCTCCTGTGATCTTGTAGTTCTCTGTGATTTTGTAGTTCTCTTGTGATCTTGTAGTTCTCATTTGATCTTGTAGTTCTCTTGTGATCTTCTTGTGATCTTGTAGTTCTCTTGTGATCTTGTAGTTCTCATGTGATCTTGTAGTTCTCCTGTGTTCTTGTAGTTCTCATGTGATCTTGTAGTTCTCCTTATTGTAGTTCTCTTGTGATCTTGTAGTTCTCTTGTGATCTTGTAGTTCTCTGTGATCTTGTAGTTCTCCTTATTGTAGTTCTCTTGTGATCTTGTAGTTCTCCTTATTGTAGTTCTCTTGTGATCTTCTAGTTCTCCTGTGATCTTGTAGTTCTCCTGTTATCTTGTAGTTCTCCTGTGATCTTGTAGTTCTCTTGTGATCTTCTTGTGATCTTGTAGTTCTCATGTGATCTTGTAGTTCGCTTGTGATCTTGTAGTTCTCATGTGATCTTGTAGTTGTCTTATGATCTTGTAGTTCTCATGTGATTTTGTAGTTTTCTTGTGATCTTGTAGTTCTCATGTGATCTTGGAGTTTTCTTGTGATCTTGTTGTTCTCCTGTGATCTTGTAGTTCTCCTGTGATCTTGTAGTTCTCATGTGATCTTGTAGTTCTCTTGTGATCTTCTTTTGATCTTGTAGTTCTCTTGTGATCTTGTAGTTCTCATGTGATCTTGTAGTTCTCTTGTGATCTTCTTGTGATCTTGTAGTTCTCTTGTGATCTTGTAGTTCTCTTGTGATCTTGTAGTTCTCATGTGATCTTGTAGTTCTCCTGTGATCTTGTAGTTCTCATGTGATCTTGTAGTTCTCATGTGATCTTGTAGTTCTCCTGTGATCTTGTAGTTCTCATGTGATCTTGTAGTTCTCCTTATTGTAGTTCTCCTTATTGTAGTTCTCTTGTGATCTTGTAGTTCTCTTGTGATCTTGTAGTTCTCCTTATTGTAGTTCTCTTCTGATCTTGTAGTTCTCCTGTTATCTTGTAGTTCTCCTTTGATCTTGTAGTTCTCTTGTGATCTTGTAGTTCTCCTGTGATCTTGTAGTTCTCTAGTGATCTTCTTGTGATCTTGTAGTTCTCTTGTGATCTTGTAGTTCTCATGTGATCTTGTAGTTCTCTTGTGATCTTCTTGTGATCTTGTAGTTCTCCTGTGATCTTGTAGTTCTCATGTGATCTTGTAGTTCTCTTGTGATCTTCTTTTGATCTTGTAGTTCTCTTGTGATCTTGTAGTTCTCATGTGATCTTGTAGTTCTCTTGTGATCTTGTAGTTCTCATTTGATCTTGTAGTTCTCCTGTGATCTTGTAGTTCTCATGTGATCTTGTAGTTCTCATGTGATCTTGTAGTTCTCCTGTGATCTTGTAGTTCTCATGTGATCTTGTAGTTCTCCTTATTGTAGTTCTCCTTATTGTAGTTCTCTTGTGATCTTGTAGTTCTCTTGTGATCTTGTAGTTCTCCTTATTGTAGTTCTCTTGTGATCTTGTAGTTCTCCTTATTGTAGTTCTCTTGTGATCTTGTAGTTCTCCTGTTATCTTGTAGTTCTCCTTTGATCTTGTAGTTCTCTTGTGATCTTGTAGTTCTCTTGTGATCTTGTAGTTCTCATGTGATCTTGTAGTTCTCTTGTGATCTTGTAGTTCTCCTGTAATCTTGTAGTTCTCTTGTGATCTTGTAGTTCTCTGTGATCTTGTAGTTCTCCTTATTGTAGTTCTCTTGTGATCTTGTAGTTCTCCTTATTGTAGTTCTCCTGTGATCTTGTAGTTCTCTTGTGATCTTGTAGTTCTCCTGTGATCTTGTAGTTCTCTGTGATCTTGTAGTTCTCATGTGATCTTGTAGTTCTCATGTGATCTTGTAGTTCTCATGTGAACTTGTAGTTCTCTTGTGATCTTCTTGTGATCTTGTAGTTCTCTTGTGATCTTCTTGTGATCTTGTAGTTCTCATGTGATCTTGTAGTTCTCCTGTGATCTTGTAGTTCTCTGTGATTTTGTAGTTCTCTTGTGATCTTGTAGTTCTCATTTGATCTTGTAGTTCTCTTGTGATCTTCTTGTGATCTTGTAGTTCTCTTGTGATCTTGTAGTTCTCATGTGATCTTGTAGTTCTCCTGTGTTCTTGTAGTTCTCATGTGATCTTGTAGTTCTCCTTATTGTAGTTCTCTTGTGATCTTGTAGTTCTCTTGTGATCTTGTAGTTCTCTGTGATCTTGTAGTTCTCCTTATTGTAGTTCTCTTGTGATCTTGTAGTTCTCCTTATTGTAGTTCTCTTGTGATCTTCTAGTTCTCCTGTGATCTTGTAGTTCTCCTGTTATCTTGTAGTTCTCCTGTGATCTTGTAGTTCTCTTGTGATCTTCTTGTGATCTTGTAGTTCTCATGTGATCTTGTAGTTCGCTTGTGATCTTGTAGTTCTCATGTGATCTTGTAGTTGTCTTATGATCTTGTAGTTCTCATGTGATTTTGTAGTTTTCTTGTGATCTTGTAGTTCTCATGTGATCTTGTAGTTTTCTTGTGATCTTGTAGTTCTCCTGTGATCTTGTAGTTCTCCTGTGATCTTGTAGTTCTCATGTGATCTTGTAGTTCTCTTGTGATCTTCTTTTGATCTTGTAGTTCTCTTGTGATCTTGTAGTTCTCATGTGATCTTGTAGTTCTCTTGTGATCTTGTAGTTCTCCTGTGATCTTGTAGTTCTCATGTGATCTTGTAGTTCTCATGTGATCTTGTAGTTCTCCTGTGATCTTGTAGTTCTCATGTGATCTTGTAGTTCTCCTTATTGTAGTTCTCCTTATTGTAGTTCTCTTGTGATCTTGTAGTTCTCTTGTGATCTTGTAGTTCTCCTTATTGTAGTTCTCTTGTGATCTTGTAGTTCTCCTTATTGTAGTTCTCTTGTGATCTTGTAGTTCTCCTGTTATCTTGTAGTTCTCCTTTGATCTTGTAGTTCTCTTGTGATCTTGTAGTTCTCTTGTGATCTTGTAGTTCTCATGTGATCTGGTAGTTCTCTTGTGATCTTGTAGTTCTCCTGTAATCTTGTAGTTCTCTTGTGATCTTGTAGTTCTCTGTGATCTTGTAGTTCTCCTTATTGTAGTTCTCTTGTGATCTTGTAGTTCTCCTTATTGTAGTTCTCTTGTGATCTTGTAGTTCTCCTGTGATCTTGTAGTTCTCTTGTGATCTTGTAGTTCTCATGTGATCTTTTAGTTCTCATGTGATCTTGTAGTTCTCCTGTGATCTTGTAGTTCTCATGTGATCTTGTAGTTCTCCTTATTGTAGTTCTCCTTATTGTAGTTCTCTTGTGATCTTGTAGTTCTCTTGTGATCTTGTAGTTCTCCTTATTGTAGTTCTCTTGTGATCTTGTAGTTCTCCTTATTGTAGTTCTCTTGTGATCTTGTAGTTCTCCTTATTGTAGTTCTCTTGTGATCTTCTAGTTCTCCTGTGATCTTGTAGTTCTCCTGTTATCTTGTAGTTCTCCTGTGATCTTGTAGTTCTCTTGTGATCTTCTTTTGATCTTGTAGTTCTCTTGTGATCTTGTAGTTCTCATGTGATCTTGTAGTTCTCTTGTGATCTTGTAGTTCTCATGTGATCTTGTAGTTCTCCTGTGATCTTGTAGTTCTCATGTGATCTTGTAGTTCTCATGTGATCTTGTAGTTCTCCTGTGATCTTGTAGTTCTCATGTGATCTTGTAGTTCTCCTTATTGTAGTTCTCCTTATTGTAGTTCTCTTGTGATCTTGTAGTTCTCTTGTGATCTTGTAGTTCTCCTTATTGTAGTTCTCTTGTGATCTTGTAGTTCTCCTTATTGTAGTTCTCTTGTGATCTTGTAGTTCTCCTGTTATCTTGTAGTTCTCCTTTGATCTTGTAGTTCTCTTGTGATCTTGTAGTTCTCTTGTGATCTTGTAGTTCTCATGTGATCTTGTAGTTCTCTTGTGATCTTGTAGTTCTCCTGTAATCTTGTAGTTCTCCTGTGATCTTGTAGTTCTCTGTGATCTTGTAGTTCTCCTTATTGTAGTTCTCTTGTGATCTTGTAGTTCTCCTTATTGTAGTTCTCTTGTGATCTTGTAGTTCTCCTGTGATCTTGTAGTTCTCTTGTGATCTTGTAGTTCTCCTGTGATCTTGTAGTTCTCTGTGATCTTGTAGTTCTCATGTGATCTTGTAGTTCTCATGTGATCTTGTAGTTCTCATGTGAACTTGTAGTTCTCTTGTGATCTTCTTGTGATCTTGTAGTTCTCTTGTGATCTTCTTGTGATCTTGTAGTTCTCTTGTGATCTTGTAGTTCTCATGTGATCTTGTTGTTCTCCTGTGATCTTGTAGTTCTCTGTGATTTTGTAGTTCTCTTGTGATCTTGTAGTTCTCATTTGATCTTGTAGTTCTCTTGTGATCTTCTTGTGATCTTGTAGTTCTCTTGTGATCTTGTAGTTCTCATGTGATCTTGTAGTTCTCCTGTGTTCTTGTAGTTCTCATGTGATCTTGTAGTTCTCCTTATTGTAGTTCTCTTGTGATCTTGTAGTTCTCTTGTGATCTTGTAGTTCTCTGTGATCTTGTAGTTCTCCTTATTGTAGTTCTCTTGTGATCTTGTAGTTCTCCTTATTGTAGTTCTCTTGTGATCTTCTAGTTCTCCTGTGATCTTGTAGTTCTCCTGTTATCTTGTAGTTCTCCTGTGATCTTGTAGTTCTCTTGTGATCTTCTTGTGATCTTGTAGTTCTCATGTGATCTTGTAGTTCGCTTGTGATCTTGTAGTTCTCATGTGATCTTGTAGTTGTCTTATGATCTTGTAGTTCTCATGTGATTTTGTAGTTTTCTTGTGATCTTGTAGTTCTCATGTGATCTTGGAGTTTTCTTGTGATCTTGTTGTTCTCCTGTGATCTTGTAGTTCTCCTGTGATCTTGTAGTTCTCATGTGATCTTGTAGTTCTCTTGTGATCTTCTTTTGATCTTGTAGTTCTCTTGTGATCTTGTAGTTCTCATGTGATCTTGTAGTTCTCTTGTGATCTTCTTGTGATCTTGTAGTTCTCTTGTGATCTTGTAGTTCTCTTGTGATCTTGTAGTTCTCATGTGATCTTGTAGTTCTCCTGTGATCTTGTAGTTCTCATGTGATCTTGTAGTTCTCATGTGATCTTGTAGTTCTCCTGTGATCTTGTAGTTCTCATGTGATCTTGTAGTTCTCCTTATTGTAGTTCTCCTTATTGTAGTTCTCTTGTGATCTTGTAGTTCTCTTGTGATCTTGTAGTTCTCCTTATTGTAGTTCTCTTCTGATCTTGTAGTTCTCCTGTTATCTTGTAGTTCTCCTTTGATCTTGTAGTTCTCTTGTGATCTTGTAGTTCTCCTGTGATCTTGTAGTTCTCTAGTTCTCTAGTGATCTTGTAGTTCTCATGTGATCTTGTAGTTCTCTTGTGATCTTCTTGTGATCTTGTAGTTCTCCTGTGATCTTGTAGTTCTCATGTGATCTTGTAGTTCTCTTGTGATCTTCTTTTGATCTTGTAGTTCTCTTGTGATCTTGTAGTTCTCATGTGATCTTGTAGTTCTCTTGTGATCTTGTAGTTCTCATTTGATCTTGTAGTTCTCCTGTGATCTTGTAGTTCTCATGTGATCTTGTAGTTCTCATGTGATCTTGTAGTTCTCCTGTGATCTTGTAGTTCTCATGTGATCTTGTAGTTCTCCTTATTGTAGTTCTCCTTATTGTAGTTCTCTTGTGATCTTGTAGTTCTCTTGTGATCTTGTAGTTCTCCTTATTGTAGTTCTCTTGTGATCTTGTAGTTCTCCTTATTGTAGTTCTCTTGTGATCTTGTAGTTCTCCTGTTATCTTGTAGTTCTCCTTTGATCTTGTAGTTCTCTTGTGATCTTGTAGTTCTCTTGTGATCTTGTAGTTCTCATGTGATCTTGTAGTTCTCTTGTGATCTTGTAGTTCTCCTGTAATCTTGTAGTTCTCTTGTGATCTTGTAGTTCTCTGTGATCTTGTAGTTCTCCTTATTGTAGTTCTCTTGTGATCTTGTAGTTCTCCTTATTGTAGTTCTCCTGTGATCTTGTAGTTCTCTTGTGATCTTGTAGTTCTCCTGTGATCTTGTAGTTCTCTGTGATCTTGTAGTTCTCATGTGATCTTGTAGTTCTCATGTGATCTTGTAGTTCTCATGTGAACTTGTAGTTCTCTTGTGATCTTCTTGTGATCTTGTAGTTCTCTTGTGATCTTCTTGTGATCTTGTAGTTCTCATGTGATCTTGTAGTTCTCCTGTGATCTTGTAGTTCTCTGTGATTTTGTAGTTCTCTTGTGATCTTGTAGTTCTCATTTGATCTTGTAGTTCTCTTGTGATCTTCTTGTGATCTTGTAGTTCTCTTGTGATCTTGTAGTTCTCATGTGATCTTGTAGTTCTCCTGTGTTCTTGTAGTTCTCATGTGATCTTGTAGTTCTCCTTATTGTAGTTCTCTTGTGATCTTGTAGTTCTCTTGTGATCTTGTAGTTCTCTGTGATCTTGTAGTTCTCCTTATTGTAGTTCTCTTGTGATCTTGTAGTTCTCCTTATTGTAGTTCTCTTGTGATCTTCTAGTTCTCCTGTGATCTTGTAGTTCTCCTGTTATCTTGTAGTTCTCCTGTGATCTTGTAGTTCTCTTGTGATCTTCTTGTGATCTTGTAGTTCTCATGTGATTTTGTAGTTTTCTTGTGATCTTGTAGTTCTCATGTGATCTTGTAGTTTTCTTGTGATCTTGTAGTTCTCCTGTGATCTTGTAGTTCTCCTGTGATCTTGTAGTTCTCATGTGATCTTGTAGTTCTCTTGTGATCTTCTTTTGATCTTGTAGTTCTCTTGTGATCTTGTAGTTCTCATGTGATCTTGTAGTTCTCTTGTGATCTTGTAGTTCTCATGTGATCTTGTAGTTCTCCTGTGATCTTGTAGATCTCATGTGATCTTGTAGTTCTCATGTGATCTTGTAGTTCTCCTGTGATCTTGTAGTTCTCATGTGATCTTGTAGTTCTCCTTATTGTAGTTCTCCTTATTGTAGTTCTCTTGTGATCTTGTAGTTCTCTTGTGATCTTGTAGTTCTCCTTATTGTAGTTCTCTTGTGATCTTGTAGTTCTCCTTATTGTAGTTCTCTTGTGATCTTGTAGTTCTCCTGTTATCTTGTAGTTCTCCTTTGATCTTGTAGTTCTCTTGTGATCTTGTAGTTCTCTTGTGATCTTGTAGTTCTCATGTGATCTTGTAGTTCTCTTGTGATCTTGTAGTTCTCCTGTAATCTTGTAGTTCTCTTGTGATCTTGTAGTTCTCTGTGATCTTGTAGTTCTCCTTATTGTAGTTCTCTTGTGATCTTGTAGTTCTCCTTATTGTAGTTCTCTTGTGATCTTGTAGTTCTCCTGTGATCTTGTAGTTCTCTTGTGATCTTGTAGTTCTCCTGTGATCTTGTAGTTCTCTGTGATCTTGTAGTTCTCATGTGATCTTGTAGTTCTCATGTGATCTTGTAGTTCTCATGTGAACTTGTAGTTCTCTTGTGATCTTCTTGTGATCTTGTAGTTCTCTTGTGATCTTCTTGTGATCTTGTAGTTCTCTTGTGATCTTGTAGTTCTCATGTGATCTTGTAGTTCTCCTGTGATCTTGTAGTTCTCATGTGATTTTGTAGTTTTCTTGTGATCTTGTAGTTCTCATGTGATCTTGTAGTTTTCTTGTGATCTTGTAGTTCTCCTGTGATCTTGTAGTTCTCCTGTGATCTTGTAGTTCTCATGTGATCTTGTAGTTCTCTTGTGATCTTCTTTTGATCTTGTAGTTCTCTTGTGATCTTGTAGTTCTCATGTGATCTTGTAGTTCTCTTGTGATCTTCTTGTGATCTTGTAGTTCTCTTGTGATCTTGTAGTTCTCTTGTGATCTTGTAGTTCTCATGTGATCTTGTAGTTCTCCTGTGATCTTGTAGTTCTCATGTGATCTTGTAGTTCTCATGTGATCTTGTAGTTCTCCTGTGATCTTGTAGTTCTCATGTGATCTTGTAGTTCTCCTTATTGTAGTTCTCCTTATTGTAGTTCTCTTGTGATCTTGTAGTTCTCTTGTGATCTTGTAGTTCTCCTTATTGTAGTTCTCTTCTGATCTTGTAGTTCTCCTGTTATCTTGTAGTTCTCCTTTGATCTTGTAGTTCTCTTGTGATCTTGTAGTTCTCCTGTGATCTTGTAGTTCTCATGTGATCTTGTAGTTCTCATGTGATCTTGTAGTTCTCTTGTGATCTTCTTGTGATCTTGTAGTTCTCTTGTGATCTTGTAGTTCTCATGTGATCTTGTAGTTCTCTTGTGATCTTCTTGTGATCTTGTAGTTCTCTTGTGATCTTGTAGTTCTCTTGTGATCTTGTAGTTCTCATGTGATCTTGTAGTTCTCCTGTGATCTTGTAGTTCTCATGTGATCTTGTAGTTCTCCTTATTGTAGTTCTCTTGTGATCTTGTAGTTCTCTTGTGATCTTGTAGTTCTCTGTCATCTTGTAGTTCTCCTTATTGTAGTTCTCTTGTTATCTTGTAGTTCTCTGTGATCTTGTAGTTCTCCTGTGATCTTGTAGTTCTCCTGTTATCTTGTAGTTCTCCTGTGATCTTGTAGTTCTCATTTGATCTTGTAGTTCTCCTGTGATCTTGTAGTTCTCATGTGATCTTGTATTTCTCCTTATTGTAGTTCTCTTCTGATCTTGTAGTTCTCTTGTGATCTTGTAGTTCTCTGTGATCTTGTAGTTCTCCTTATTGTAGTTCTCTTGTGATCTTGTAGTTCTCCTTATTGTAGTTCTCTTGTGATCTTGTAGTTCTCCTGTGATCTTGTAGTTCTCTTGTGATCTTGTAGTTCTCCTGTGATCTTGTAGTTCTCTGTGATCTTGTAGTTCTCATGTGATCTTGTAGTTCTCATGTGATCTTGTAGTTCTCATGTGAACTTGTAGTTCTCTTGTGATCTTCTTGTGATCTTGTAGTTCTCTTGTGATCTTCTTGTGATCTTGTAGTTCTCTTGTGATCTTGTAGTTCTCATGTGATCTTGTAGTTCTCCTGTGATCTTGTAGTTCTCTGTGATTTTGTAGTTCTCTTGTGATCTTGTAGTTCTCATTTGATCTTGTAGTTCTCTTGTGATCTTCTTGTGATCTTGTAGTTCTCTTGTGATCTTGTAGTTCTCATGTGATCTTGTAGTTCTCCTGTGTTCTTGTAGTTCTCATGTGATCTTGTAGTTCTCCTTATTGTAGTTCTCTTGTGATCTTGTAGTTCTCTTGTGATCTTGTAGTTCTCTGTGATCTTGTAGTTCTCCTTATTGTAGTTCTCTTGTGATCTTGTAGTTCTCCTTATTGTAGTTCTCTTGTGATCTTCTAGTTCTCCTGTGATCTTGTAGTTCTCCTGTTATCTTGTAGTTCTCCTGTGATCTTGTAGTTCTCTTGTGATCTTCTTGTGATCTTGTAGTTCTCATGTGATCTTGTAGTTCGCTTGTGATCTTGTAGTTCTCATGTGATCTTGTAGTTGTCTTATGATCTTGTAGTTCTCATGTGATTTTGTAGTTTTCTTGTGATCTTGTAGTTCTCATGTGATCTTGTAGTTTTCTTGTGATCTTGTAGTTCTCCTGTGATCTTGTAGTTCTCCTGTGATCTTGTAGTTCTCATGTGATCTTGTAGTTCTCTTGTGATCTTCTTTTGATCTTGTAGTTCTCTTGTGATCTTGTAGTTCTCATGTGATCTTGTAGTTCTCTTGTGATCTTCTTGTGATCTTGTAGTTCTCTTGTGATCTTGTAGTTCTCTTGTGATCTTGTAGTTCTCATGTGATCTTGTAGTTCTCCTGTGATCTTGTAGTTCTCATGTGATCTTGTAGTTCTCATGTGATCTTGTAGTTCTCCTGTGATCTTGTAGTTCTCATGTGATCTTGTAGTTCTCCTTATTGTAGTTCTCCTTATTGTAGTTCTCTTGTGATCTTGTAGTTCTCTTGTGATCTTGTAGTTCTCCTTATTGTAGTTCTCTTCTGATCTTGTAGTTCTCCTGTTATCTTGTAGTTCTCCTTTGATCTTGTAGTTCTCTTGTGATCTTGTAGTTCTCCTGTGATCTTGTAGTTCTCATGTGATCTTGTAGTTCTCATGTGATCTTGTAGTTCTCTTGTGATCTTCTTGTGATCTTGTAGTTCTCTTGTGATCTTGTAGTTCTCATGTGATCTTGTAGTTCTCTTGTGATCTTCTTGTGATCTTGTAGTTCTCTTGTGATCTTGTAGTTCTCTTGTGATCTTGTAGTTCTCATGTGATCTTGTAGTTCTCCTGTGATCTTGTAGTTCTCATGTGATCTTGTAGTTCTCCTTATTGTAGTTCTCTTGTGATCTTGTAGTTCTCTTGTGATCTTGTAGTTCTCTGTCATCTTGTAGTTCTCCTTATTGTAGTTCTCTTGTTATCTTGTAGTTCTCTGTGATCTTGTAGTTCTCCTGTTATCTTGTAGTTCTCCTGTGATCTTGTAGTTCTCCTGTTATCTTGTAGTTCTCCTGTGATCTTGTAGTTCTCATTTGATCTTGTAGTTCTCCTGTGATCTTGTAGTTCTCATGTGATCTTGTATTTCTCCTTATTGTAGTTCTCTTCTGATCTTGTAGTTCTCTTGTGATCTTGTAGTTCTCTGTGATCTTGTAGTTCTCCTTATTGTAGTTCTCTTGTGATCTTGTAGTTCTCCTTATTGTAGTTCTCTTGTGATCTTGTAGTTCTCCTGTTATCTTGTAATTCTCCTTTGATCTTGTAGTTCTCTTGTGATCTTGTAGTTCTCTTGTGATCTTGTAGTTCTCATGTGATCTTGTAGTTCTCTTGTGATCTTGTAGTTCTCCTGTAATCTTGTAGTTCTCCTGATATCTTGTAGTTCTCTGTGATCTTGTAGTTCTCCTTATTGTAGTTCTCTTGTGATCTTGTAGTTCTCCTTATTGTAGTTCTCTTGTGATCTTGTAGTTCTCTGTGATCTTGTAGTTCTCTTGTGATCTTGTAGTTCTCCTGTGATCTTGTAGTTCTCTGTGATCTTGTAGTTCTCATGTGATCTTGTAGTTCTCATGTGATCTTGTAGTTCTCATGTGAACTTGTAGTTCTCTTGTGATCTTCTTGTGCTCTTGTAGTTCTCTTTTTCTCTTCTTGTGATCTTGTAGTTCTCTTGTGATCTTGTAGTTCTGATGTGATCTTGTAGTTCTCATGTGATCTTGTAGTTCTCTTGGAATCTTGTAGTTCTCTTGTGATCTTGTAGTTCTCCTTATTGTAGTTCTCTTGTGATCTTGTAGTTCTCCTGTGATCTTGTAGTTCTCCTGTTATCTTGTAGTTCTCCTGTGATCTTGTAGTTCTCCTGTGATCTTGTAGTTCTCTGTGATTTTGTAGTTCTCTTGTGATCTTGTAGTTCTCATGTGATCTTGTAGTTCTCTTGTGATCTTCTTGTGATCTTGTAGTTCTCTTGTGATCTTGTAGTTCTCATGTGATCTTGTAGTTCTCCTGTGTTCTTGTAGTTCTCATGTGATCTTGTAGTTCTCCTTATTGTAGTTCTCTTGTGATCTTGTAGTTCTCTTGTGATCTTGTAGTTCTCTGTGATCTTGTAGTTCTCCTTATTGTAGTTCTCTTGTGATCTTGTAGTTCTCCTTATTGTAGTTCTCTTGTGATCTTCTAGTTCTCCTGTGATCTTGTAGTTCTCCTGTTATCTTGTAGTTCTCCTGTGATCTTGTAGTTCTCATGTGATCTTGTATTTCTCCTTATTGTAGTTCTCTTGTGATCTTGTAGTTCTCTTGTGATCTTGTAGTTCTCTGTGATCTTGTAGTTCTCCTTATTGTAGTTCTCTTGTGATCTTGTAGTTCTCCTTATTGTAGTTCTCTTGTGATCTTGTAGTTCTCCTGTTATCTTGTAGTTCTCCTTTGATCTTGTAGTTCTCTTGTGATCTTGTAGTTCTCTTGTGATCTTGTAGTTCTCATGTGATCTTGTAGTTCTCTTGTGATCTTGTAGTTCTCCTGTAATCTTGTAGTTCTCCTGATATCTTGTAGTTCTCTGTGATCTTGTAGTTCTCCTTATTGTAGTTCTCTTGTGATCTTGTAGTTCTCCTTATTGTAGTTCTCTTGTGATCTTGTAGTTCTCCTGTGATCTTGTAGTTCTCTTGTGATCTTGTAGTTCTCCTGTGATCTTGTAGTTCTCTGTGATCTTGTAGTTCTCATGTGATCTTGTAGTTCTCATGTGATCTTGTAGTTCTCATGTGAACTTGTAGTTCTCTTGTGATCTTCTTGTGCTCTTGTAGTTCTCTTTTTCTCTTCTTGTGATCTTGTAGTTCTCTTGTGATCTTGTAGTTCTCATGTGATCTTGTAGTTCTCATGTGATCTTGTAGTTCTCCTGGAATCTTGTAGTTCTCTTGTGATCTTGTAGTTCTCCTTATGGTAGTTCTCTTGTGATCTTGTAGTTCTCCTGTGATCTTGTAGTTCTCCTGTTATCTTGTAGTTCTCCTGTGATCTTGTAGTTCTCCTGTGATCTTGTAGTTCTCTGTGATTTTGTAGTTCTCTTGTGATCTTGTAGTTCTCATGTGATCTTGTAGTTCTCTTGTGATCTTCTTGTGATCTTGTAGTTCTCTTGTGATCTTGTAGTTCTCATGTGATCTTGTAGTTCTCCTGTGTTCTTGTAGTTCTCATGTGATCTTGTAGTTCTCCTTATTGTAGTTCTCTTGTGATCTTGTAGTTCTCTTGTGATCTTGTAGTTCTCTGTGATCTTGTAGTTCTCCTTATTGTAGTTCTCTTGTGATCTTGTAGTTCTCCTTATTGTAGTTCTCTTGTGATCTTCTATTTCTCCTGTGATCTTGTAGTTCTCCTGTTATCTTGTAGTTCTCCTGTGATCTTGTAGTTCTCCTGTTATCTTGTAGTTCTCCTGTGATCTTGTAGTTCTCATTTGATCTTGTAGTTCTCTTGTGATCTTGTAGTTCTCCTGTGATCTTGTAGTTCTCATGTGATCTTGTATTTCTCCTTATTGTAGTTCTCTTGTGATCTTGTAGTTCTCTTGTGATCTTGTAGTTCTCTGTGATCTTGTAGTTCTCCTTATTGTAGTTCTCTTGTGATCTTGTAGTTCTCCTTATTGTAGTTCTCTTGTGATCTTGTAGTTCTCCTGTTATCTTGTAGTTCTCCTTTGATCTTGTAGTTCTCTTGTGATCTTGTAGTTCTCTTGTGATCTTGTAGTTCTCCTTATTGTAGTTCTCTTGTGATCTTGTAGTTCTCCTGTGATCTTGTAGTTCTCTTGTGATCTTGTAGTTCTCCTGTGATCTTGTAGTTCTCTGTGATCTTGTAGTTCTCATGTGATCTTGTAGTTCTCATGTGATCTTGTAGTTCTCATGTGAACTTGTAGTTCTCTTGTGATCTTCTTGTGCTCTTGTAGTTCTCTTTTTCTCTTCTTGTGATCTTGTAGTTCTCTTGTGATCTTGTAGTTCTCATGTGATCTTGTAGTTCTCATGTGATCTTGTAGTTCTCCTGGAATCTTGTAGTTCTCTTGTGATCTTGTAGTTCTCCTTATTGTAGTTCTCTTGTGATCTTGTAGTTCTCCTGTGATCTTGTAGTTCTCCTGTTATCTTGTAGTTCTCCTGTGATCTTGTAGTTCTCCTGTGATCTTGTAGTTCTCTGTGATTTTGTAGTTCTCTTGTGATCTTGTAGTTCTCATGTGATCTTGTAGTTCTCTTGTGATCTTCTTGTGATCTTGTAGTTCTCTTGTGATCTTGTAGTTCTCATGTGATCTTGTAGTTCTCCTGTGTTCTTGTAGTTCTCATGTGATCTTGTAGTTCTCCTTATTGTAGTTCTCTTGTGATTTTGTAGTTCTCTTGTGATCTTGTAGTTCTCTGTGATCTTGTAGTTCTCCTTATTGTAGTTCTCTTGTGATCTTGTAGTTCTCCTTATTGTAGTTCTCTTGTGATCTTCTAGTTCTCCTGTGATCTTGTAGTTCTCCTGTTATCTTGTAGTTCTCCTGTGATCTTGTAGTTCTCCTGTTATCTTGTAGTTCTCCTGTGATCTTGTAGTTCTCATGTGATCTTGTATTTCTCCTTATTGTAGTTCTCTTGTGATCTTGTAGTTCTCTTGTGATCTTGTAGTTCTCTGTGATCTTGTAGTTCTCCTTATTGTAGTTCTCTTGTGATCTTGTAGTTCTCCTTATTGTAGTTCTCTTGTGATCTTGTAGTTCTCCTGTTATCTTGTAGTTCTCCTTTGATCTTGTAGTTCTCTTGTGATCTTGTAGTTCTCTTGTGATCTTGTAGTTCTCATGTGATCTTGTAGTTCTCTTGTGATCTTGTAGTTCTCCTGTAATCTTGTAGTTCTCCTGATATCTTGTAGTTCTCTGTGATCTTGTAGTTCTCCTTATTGTAGTTCTCTTGTGATCTTGTAGTTCTCCTTATTGTAGTTCTCTTGTGATCTTGTAGTTCTCCTGTGATCTTGTAGTTCTCTTGTGATCTTGTAGTTCTCCTGTGATCTTGTAGTTCTCTGTGATCTTGTAGTTCTCATGTGATCTTGTATTTCTCATGTGATCTTGTAGTTCTCATGTGAACTTGTAGTTCTCTTGTGATCTTCTTGTGCTCTTGTAGTTCTCTTTTTCTCTTCTTGTGATCTTGTAGTTCTCTTGTGATCTTGTAGTTCTCATGTGATCTTGTAGTTCTCCTGGAATCTTGTAGTTCTCTTGTGATCTTGTAGTTCTCCTTATTGTAGTTCTCTTTTGATCTTGTAGTTCTCCTGTGATCTTGTAGTTCTCCTGTTATCTTGTAGTTCTCCTGTGATCTTGTAGTTCTCCTGTGATCTTGTAGTTCTCTGTGATTTTGTAGTTCTCTTGTGATCTTGTAGTTCTCATGTGATCTTGTAGTTCTCTTGTGATCTTCTTGTGATCTTGTAGTTCTCTTGTGATCTTGTAGTTCTCATGTGATCTTGTAGTTCTCCTGTGTTCTTGTAGTTCTCATGTGATCTTGTAGTTCTCCTTATTGTAGTTCTCTTGTGATCTTGTAGTTCTCTTGTGATCTTGTAGTTCTCTGTGATCTTGTAGTTCTCCTTATTGTAGTTCTCTTGTGATCTTGTAGTTCTCCTTATTGTAGTTCTCTTGTGATCTTCTATTTCTCCTGTGATCTTGTAGTTCTCCTGTTATCTTGTAGTTCTCCTGTGATCTTGTAGTTCTCCTGTTATCTTGTAGTTCTCCTGTGATCTTGTAGTTCTCATTTGATCTTGTAGTTCTCTTGTGATCTTGTAGTTCTCCTGTGATCTTGTAGTTCTCATGTGATCTTGTATTTCTCCTTATTGTAGTTCTCTTGTGATCTTGTAGTTCTCTTGTGATCTTGTAGTTCTCTGTGATCTTGTAGTTCTCCTTATTGTAGTTCTCTTGTGATCTTGTAGTTCTCCTTATTGTAGTTCTCTTGTGATCTTGTAGTTCTCCGGTTATCTTGTAGTTCTCCTTTGATCTTGTAGTTCTCTTGTGATCTTGTAGTTCTCTTGTGATCTTGTAGTTCTCATGTGATCTTGTAGTTCTCTTGAGATCTTGTAGTTCTCCTGTAATCTTGTAGTTCTCCTGATATCTTGTAGTTCTCTGTGATCTTGTAGTTCTCCTTATTGTAGTTCTCTTGTGATCTTGTAGTTCTCCTTATTGTAGTTCTCTTGTGATCTTGTAGTTCTCCTGTGATCTTGTAGTTCTCTTGTGATCTTGTAGTTCTCCTGTGATCTTGTAGTTCTCTGTGATCTTGTAGTTCTCATGTGATCTTGTAGTTCTCATGTGATCTTGTAGTTCTCATGTGAACTTGTAGTTCTCTTGTGATCTTCTTGTGCTCTTGTAGTTCTCTTTTGATCTTCTTGTGATCTTGTAGTTCTCTTGTGATCTTGTAGTTCTCATGTGATCTTGTAGTTCTCATGTGATCTTGTAGTTCTCCTGGAATCTTGTAGTTCTCTTGTGATCTTGTAGTTCTCCTTATTGTAGTTCTCTTGTGATCTTGTAGTTCTCCTGTGATCTTGTAGTTCTCCTGTTATCTTGTAGTTCTCCTGTGATCTTGTAGTTCTCCTGTGATCTTGTAGTTCTCTGTGATTTTTTAGTTCTCTTGTGATCTTGTAGTTCTCATGTGATCTTGTAGTTCTCTTGTGATCTTCTTGTGATCTTGTAGTTCTCTTGTGATCTTGTAGTTCTCATGTGATCTTGTAGTTCTCCTGTGTTCTTGTAGTTCTCATGTGATCTTGTAGTTCTCCTTATTGTAGTTCTCTTGTGATCTTGTAGTTCTCTTGTGATCTTGTAGTTCTCTGTGATCTTGTAGTTCTCCTTATTGTAGTTCTCTTGTGATCTTGTAGTTCTCCTTATTGTAGTTCTCTTGTGATCTTCTAGTTCTCCTGTGATCTTGTAGTTCTCCTGTTATCTTGTAGTTCTCCTGTGATCTTGTAGTTCTCCTGTTATCTTGTAGTTCTCCTGTGATCTTGTAGTTCTCATGTGATCTTGTAGTTCTCTTGTGATCTTGTAGTTCTCCTGTGATCTTGTAGTTCTCATGTGATCTTGTAGTTCTCCTTATTGTAGTGCTCTTGTGATCTTGTAGTTCTCTTGTGATCTTGTAGTTCTCTGTGATCTTGTAGTTCTCCTTATTGTAGTTCTCTTGTGATCTTGTAGTTCTCTTGTGATCTTGTAGTTCTCTGTGATCTTGTAGTTCTCCTGTTATCTTGTAGTTCTCCTGTGATCTTGTAGTTCTCCTGTTATCTTGTAGTTCTCCTGTGATCTTGTAGTTCTCATTTGATCTTGTAGTTCTCTTGTGATCTTGTAGTTCTCCTGTGATCTTGTAGTTCTCATGTGATCTTGTAGTTCTCCTTATTGTAGTTCTCTTGTGATCTTGTAGTTCTCTTGTGATCTTGTAGTTCTCTGTGATCTTGTAGTTCTCCTTATTGTAGTTCTCTTGTGATCTTGTAGTTCTCTTGTGATCTTGTAGTTCTCTGTGATCTTGTAGTTCTCCTGTTATCTTGTAGTTCTCCTGTGATCTTGTAGTTCTCCTGTTATCTTGTAGTTCTCCTGTGATCTTGTAGTTCTCATTTGATCTTGTAGTTCTCTTGTGATCTTGTAGTTCTCCTGTGATCTTGTAGTTCTCATGTGATCTTGTAGTTCTCCTTATTGTAGTTCTCTTGTGATCTTGTAGTTCTCCTGTGATCTTGTAGTTCTCATTTGATCTTGTAGTTCTCTTGTGATCTTGTAGTTCTCCTGTGATCTTGTAGTTCTCATGTGATCTTGTAGTTCTCCTTATTGTAGTTCTCTGTGATCTTGTAGTTCTCCTTATTGTAGTTCTCTTGTGATCTTGTAGTTCTCCTTATTGTAGTTCTCTTGTGATCTTGTAGTTCTCCTTATTGTAGTTCTCTTGTGATCTTGTAGTTCTCCTGTTATCTTGTAGTTCTCCTTTGATCTTGTAGTTCTCTTGTGATCTTGTAGTTCTCTTGTGATCTTGTAGTTCTCATGTGATCTTGTAGTTCTCTTGTGATCTTGTAGTTCTCCTGTAATCTTGTAGTTCTCCTGTGATCTTGTAGTTCTCTGTGATCTTGTAGTTCTCCTTATTGTAGTTCTCTTGTGATCTTGTAGTTCTCCTTATTGTAGTTCTCTTGTGATCTTGTAGTTCTCATGTGATCTTGTAGTTCTCTTGTGATCTTGTAGTTCTCCTGTGATCTTGTAGTTCTCTGTGATCTTGTAGTTCTCATGTGATCTTGTAGTTCTCATGTGATCTTGTAGTTCTCATGTGAACTTGTAGTTCTCTTGTGATCTTCTTGTGATCTTGTAGTTCTCTTGTGATCTTCTTGTGATCTTGTAGTTCTCTTGTGATCTTGTAGTTCTCATGTGATCTTGTAGTTCTCTTGTGATCTTGTAGTTTTCATGTGATCTTGTAGTTCTCCTGGAATCTTGTAGTTCTCTTGTGATCTTGTAGTTCTCCTTATTGTAGTTCTCTTGTGATCTTGTAGTTCTCCTGTGATCTTGTAGTTCTCCTGTTATCTTGTAGTTCTCCTGTGATCTTGTAGTTCTCCTGTGATCTTGTAGTTCTCTGTGATCTTGTAGTTCTCCTGTTATCTTGTAGTTCTCCTGTGATCTTGTAGTTCTCATTTGATCTTGTAGTTCTCTTGTGATCTTGTAGTTCTCCTGTGATCTTGTAGTTCTCATGTGATCTTGTAGTTCTCCTTATTGTAGTTCTCTTGTGATCTTGTAGTTCTCTTGTGATCTTGTAGTTCTCTGTGATCTTGTAGTTCTCCTTATTGTAGTTCTCTTGTGATCTTGTAGTTCTCCTTATTGTAGTTCTCTTGTGATCTTCTAGTTCTCCTGTGATCTTGTAGTTCTCCTGTTATCTTGTAGTTCTCCTGTGATCTTGTAGTTCTCCTGTGATCTTGTAGTTCTCCTGTGATCTTGTAGTTCTCATGTGATCTTGTAGTTCTCTTGTGATCTTGTAGTTCTCCTGTGATCTTGTAGTTCTCATGTCATCTTGTAGTTCTCCTTATTGTAGTTCTCTTGTGATCTTGTAGTTCTCTTGTGATCTTGTAGTTCTCTGTGATCTTGTAGTTCTCCTTATTGTAGTTCTCTTGTGATCTTGTAGTTCTCCTTATTGTAGTTCTCTTGTGATCTTGTAGTTCTCCTGTTATCTTGTAGTTCTCCTTTGATCTTGTAGTTCTCTTGTGATCTTGTAGTTCTCCTGTGATATTGTAGTTCTCTGTGATCTTGTAGTTCTCATGTGATCTTGTAGTTCTCATGTGATCTTGTACTTCTCTTGTGATCTTGTAGTTCTCCTGTGATCTTGTAGTTCTCCTGTGATCTTCTAGTTCTCTGTGATCTTGTAGTTCTCCTTATTGTATTTCTCTTGTGATCTTGTAGTTCTCCTTATTGTAGTTCTCTTGTGATCTTGTAGTTCTCATGTGATCTTGTAGTTCTCCTTATTGTAGTTCTCTTGTGATCTTGTAGTTCTCTTGTGATCTTGTAGTTCTCCTTATTGTAGTTCTCTTGTGATTTTGTAGTTCTCCTGTTATCTTTTAGTTCTCCTTTGATCTTGTAGTTCTCCTGTTATCTTGTAGTTCTCCTGTGATCTTGTAGTTCTCATGTGATCTTGTAGTTCTCCTGTGATCTTGTAGTTCTCATGTGATCTTGTAGTTCTCATGTGATCTTGTAGTTCTCCTGTGATCTTGTAGTTCTCATGTGATCTTCTAGTTCTTCTTATTGTAGTTCTCTTGTGATCTTGTAGTTCTCTTGTGATCTTGTAGTTCTCCTTATTGTAGTTCTCTTGTGATCTTGTAGTTCTCCTGTTATCTTGTAGTTCTCCTTTGATCTTGTAGTTCTCTTGTGATCTTGTAGTTCTCCTGTGATCTTGTAGTTCTCATGTGATCTTGTAGTTCTCATGTGATCTTGTAGTTCTCTTGTGATCTTCTTGTGATCTTGTAGTTCTCTTGTGATCTTGTAGTTCTCATGTGATCTTGTAGTTCTCTTGTGATCTTCTTGTGATCTTGTAGTTCTCTTGTGATCTTGTAGTTCTCTTGTGATCTTGTAGTTCTCATGTGATCTTGTAGTTCTCCTGTGATCTTGTAGTTCTCATGTGATCTTGTAGTTCTCCTTATTGTAGTTCTCTTGTGATCTTGTAGTTCTCTTGTGATCTTGTAGTTCTCTGTCATCTTGTAGTTCTCCTTATTGTAGTTCTCTTGTGATCTTGTAGTTCTCCTTATTGTAGTTCTCTTGTTATCTTGTAGTTCTCTGTGATCTTGTAGTTCTCCTGTTATCTTGTAGTTCTCCTGTGATCTTGTAGTTCTCCTGTTATCTTGTAGTTCTCCTGTGATCTTGTAGTTCTCATTTGATATTGTAGTTCTCTTGTGATCTTGTAGTTCTCCTGTGATCTTGTAGTTCTCCTGTTATCTTGTAGTTCTCCTTTGATCTTGTAGTTCTCTTGTGATCTTGTAGTTCTCTTGTGATCTTGTAGTTCTCCTTATTGTAGTTCTCTTGTGATCTTGTAGTTCTCCTGTTATCTTGTAGTTCTCCTTTGATCTTGTAGTTCTCTTGTGATCTTGTAGTTCTCCTGTGATCTTGTAGTTCTCCTTATTGTAGTTCTCTTGTGATCTTGTAGTTCTCTTGTGATCTTGTAGTTCTCTTGTGATCTTGTAGTTCTCTGTGATCTTGTAGTTCTCCTTATTGTAGTTCTCTTGTGATCTTGTAGTTCTCCTTATTGTAGTTCTCTTGTGATCTTGTAGTTCTCCTTATTGTAGTTCTCTTGTGATCTTGTAGTTCTCCTGTTATCTTGTAGTTCTCCTTTGATCTTGTAGTTCTCTTGTGATCTTGTAGTTCTCTTGTGATCTTGTAGTTCTCATGTGATCTTGTAGTTCTCTTGTGATCTTGTAGTTCTCCTGTAATCTTGTAGTTCTCCTGTGATCTTGTAGTTCTCTGTGATCTTGTAGTTCTCCTTATTGTAGTTCTCTTGTGATCTTGTAGTTCTCCTTATTGTAGTTCTCTTGTGATCTTGTAGTTCTCCTGTGATCTTGTAGTTCTCTTGTGATCTTGTAGTTCTCCTGTGATCTTGTAGTTCTCTGTGATCTTGTAGTTCTCATGTGATCTTGTAGTTCTCATGTGATCTTGTAGTTCTCTTGTGATCTTGTAGTTTTCCTGTGATCTTGTAGTTCTCCTGTGATCTTCTAGTTCTCTGTGATCTTGTAGTTCTCCTTATTGTATTTCTCTTGTGATCTTGTAGTTCTCCTTATTGTAGTTCTCTTGTGATCTTGTAGTTCTCATGTGATCTTGTAGTTCTCCTTATTGTAGTTCTCTTGTGATCTTGTAGTTCTCTTGTGATCTTGTAGTTCTCCTTATTGTAGTTCTCTTGTGATCTTGTAGTTCTCCTGTTATCTTTTAGTTCTCCTTTGATCTTGTAGTTCTCCTGTTATCTTGTAGTTCTCCTGTGATCTTGTAGTTCTCATGTGATCTTGTAGTTCTCCTGTGATCTTGTAGTTCTCATGTGATCTTGTAGTTCTCATGTGATCTTGTAGTTCTCCTGTGATCTTGTAGTTCTCATGTGATCTTGTAGTTCTCCTTATTGTAGTTCTCTTGTGATCTTGTAGTTCTCTTGTGATCTTGTAGTTCTCCTTATTGTAGTTCTCTTGTGATCTTGTAGTTCTCCTGTTATCTTGTAGTTCTCCTTTGATCTTGTAGTTCTCTTGTGATCTTGTAGTTCTCCTGTGATCTTGTAGTTCTCATGTGATCTTGTAGTTCTCATGTGATCTTGTAGTTCTCTTGTGATCTTCTTGTGATCTTGTAGTTCTCTTGTGATCTTGTAGTTCTCATGTGATCTTGTAGTTCTCTTGTGATCTTCTTGTGATCTTGTAGTTCTCTTGTGATCTTGTAGTTCTCTTGTGATCTTGTAGTTCTCATGTGATCTTGTAGTTCTCCTGTGATCTTGTAGTTCTCATGTGATCTTGTAGTTCTCCTTATTGTAGTTCTCTTGTGATCTTGTAGTTCTCTTGTGATCTTGTAGTTCTCTGTCATCTTGTAGTTCTCCTTATTGTAGTTCTCTTGTGATCTTGTAGTTCTCCTTATTGTAGTTCTCTTGTTATCTTGTAGTTCTCTGTGATCTTGTAGTTCTCATGTGATCTTGTAGTTCTCCTGTGATCTTGTAGTTCTCATGTGATCTTGTAGTTCTCCTTATTGTAGTTCTCTTGTGATCTTGTAGTTCTCTTGTGATCTTGTAGTTCTCCTTATTGTAGTTCTCTTGTTATCTTGTAGTTCTCCTGTGATCTTGTAGTTCTCATGTGATCTTGTAGTTCTCCTGTGATCTTGTAGTTCTCATGTGATCTTGTAGTTCTCATGTGATCTTGTAGTTCTCCTGTGATCTTCTAGTTCTCATGTGATCTTGTAGTTCTCCTTATTGTAGTTCTCTTGTGATCTTGTAGTTCTCTTGTGATCTTGTAGTTCTCCTTATTATAGTTCTCTTGTGATCTTGTAGTTCTCCTGTTATCTTGTAGTTCTCCTTTGATCTTGTAGTTCTCTTGTGATCTTGTAGTTCTCCTGTGATCTTGTAGTTCTCATGTGATCTTGTAGTTCTCATGTGATCTTGTAGTTCTCTTGTGATCTTCTTGTGATCTTGTAGTTCTCTTGTGATCTTGTAGTTCTCATGTGATCTTGTAGTTCTCTTGTGATCTTCTTGTGATCTTGTATTTCTCTTGTGATCTTGTAGTTCTCTTGTGATCTTGTAGTTCTCATGTGATCTTGTAGTTCTCCTGTGATCTTGTAGTTCTCATGTGATCTTGTAGTTCTCCTTATTGTAGTTCTCTTGTGATCTTGTAGTTCTCTTGTGATCTTGTAGTTCTCTGTCATCTTGTAGTTCTCCTTATTGTAGTTCTCTTGTGATCTTGTAGTTCTCCTTATTGTAGTTCTCTTGTTATCTTGTAGTTCTCTGTGATCTTGTAGTTCTCCTGTTATCTTGTAGTTCTCCTGTGATCTTGTAGTTCTCCTGTTATCTTGTAGTTCTCCTGTGATCTTGTAGTTCTCATTTGATCTTGTAGTTCTCTTGTGATCTTGTAGTTCTCCTGTGATCTTGTAGTTCTCATGTGATCTTGTAGTTCTCCTTATTGTAGTTCTCTTGTGATCTTGTAGTTCTCTTGTGATCTTGTAGTTCTCTGTGATCTTGTAGTTCTCCTTATTGTAGTTCTCTTGTGATCTTGTAGTTCTCCTTATTGTAGTTCTCTTGTGATCTTGTAGTTCTCCTGTTATCTTGTAGTTCTCCTTTGATCTTGTAGTTCTCTTGTGATCTTGTAGTTCTCTTGTGATCTTGTAGTTCTCATGTGATCTTGTAGTTCTCTTGTGATCTTGTAGTTCTCCTGTAATCTTGTAGTTCTCCTGTGATCTTGTAGTTCTCTGTGATCTTGTAGTTCTCCTTATTGTAGTTCTCTTGTGATCTTGTAGTTCTCCTTATTGTAGTTCTCTTGTGATCTTGTAGTTCTCCTGTGATCTTGTAGTTCTCTTGTGATCTTGTAGTTCTCCTGTGATCTTGTAGTTCTCTGTGATCTTGTAGTTCTCATGTGATCTTGTAGTTCTCATGTGATCTTGTAGTTCTCATGTGAACTTGTAGTTCTCTTGTGATCTTCTTGTGATCTTGTAGTTCTCTTGTGATCTTCTTGTGATCTTGTAGTTCTCTTGTGATCTTGTAGTTCTCATGTGATCTTGTAGTTCTCTTGTGATTTTGTAGTTTTCATGTGATCTTGTAGTTCTCCTGGAATCTTGTAGTTCTCTTGTGATCTTGTAGTTCTCCTTATTGTAGTTCTCTTGTGATCTTGTAGTTCTCCTGTGATCTTGTAGTTCTCCTGTTATCTTGTAGTTCTCCTGTGATCTTGTAGTTCTCCTGTGATCTTGTAGTTCTCTGTGATCTTGTAGTTCTCCTGTTATCTTGTAGTTCTCCTGTGATCTTGTAGTTCTCATTTGATCTTGTAGTTCTCTTGTGATCTTGTAGTTCTCCTGTGATCTTGTAGTTCTCTTGTGATCTTCTTGTGATCTTGTAGTTCTCTTGTGATCTTGTAGTTCTCATGTGATCTTGTACTTCTCTTGTGATCTTGTAGTTCTCCTGTGATCTTGTAGTTCTCCTGTGATCTTCTAGTTCTCTGTGATCTTGTAGTTCTCCTTATTGTATTTCTCTTGTGATCTTGTAGTTCTCCTTATTGTAGTTCTCTTGTGATCTTGTAGTTCTCATGTGATCTTGTAGTTCTCCTTATTGTAGTTCTCTTGTGATCTTGTAGTTCTCTTGTGATCTTGTAGTTCTCCTTATTGTAGTTCTCTTGTGATTTTGTAGTTCTCCTGTTATCTTTTAGTTCTCCTTTGATCTTGTAGTTCTCCTGTTATCTTGTAGTTCTCCTGTGATCTTGTAGTTCTCATGTGATCTTGTAGTTCTCCTGTGATCTTGTAGTTCTCATGTGATCTTGTAGTTCTCATGTGATCTTGTAGTTCTCCTGTGATCTTGTAGTTCTCATGTGATCTTCTAGTTCTTCTTATTGTAGTTCTCTTGTGATCTTGTAGTTCTCTTGTGATCTTGTAGTTCTCCTTATTGTAGTTCTCTTGTGATCTTGTAGTTCTCCTGTTATCTTGTAGTTCTCCTTTGATCTTGTAGTTCTCTTGTGATCTTGTAGTTCTCCTGTGATCTTGTAGTTCTCATGTGATCTTGTAGTTCTCATGTGATCTTGTAGTTCTCTTGTGATCTTCTTGTGATCTTGTAGTTCTCTTGTGATCTTGTAGTTCTCATGTGATCTTGTAGTTCTCTTGTGATCTTCTTGTGATCTTGTAGTTCTCTTGTGATCTTGTAGTTCTCTTGTGATCTTGTAGTTCTCATGTGATCTTGTAGTTCTCCTGTGATCTTGTAGTTCTCATGTGATCTTGTAGTTCTCCTTATTGTAGTTCTCTTGTGATCTTGTAGTTCTCTTGTGATCTTGTAGTTCTCTGTCATCTTGTAGTTCTCCTTATTGTAGTTCTCTTGTGATCTTGTAGTTCTCCTTATTGTAGTTCTCTTGTTATCTTGTAGTTCTCTGTGATCTTGTAGTTCTCCTGTTATCTTGTAGTTCTCCTGTGATCTTGTAGTTCTCCTGTTATCTTGTAGTTCTCCTGTGATCTTGTAGTTCTCATTTGATATTGTAGTTCTCTTGTGATCTTGTAGTTCTCCTGTGATCTTGTAGTTCTCCTGTTATCTTGTAGTTCTCCTTTGATCTTGTAGTTCTCTTGTGATCTTGTAGTTCTCTTGTGATCTTGTAGTTCTCCTTATTGTAGTTCTCTTGTGATCTTGTAGTTCTCCTGTTATCTTGTAGTTCTCCTTTGATCTTGTAGTTCTCTTGTGATCTTGTAGTTCTCCTGTGATCTTGTAGTTCTCCTTATTGTAGTTCTCTTGTGATCTTGTAGTTCTCTTGTGATCTTGTAGTTCTCTTGTGATCTTGTAGTTCTCTGTGATCTTGTAGTTCTCCTTATTGTAGTTCTCTTGTGATCTTGTAGTTCTCCTTATTGTAGTTCTCTTGTGATCTTGTAGTTCTCCTTATTGTAGTTCTCTTGTGATCTTGTAGTTCTCCTGTTATCTTGTAGTTCTCCTTTGATCTTGTAGTTCTCTTGTGATCTTGTAGTTCTCTTGTGATCTTGTAGTTCTCATGTGATCTTGTAGTTCTCTTGTGATCTTGTAGTTCTCCTGTAATCTTGTAGTTCTCCTGTGATCTTGTAGTTCTCTGTGATCTTGTAGTTCTCCTTATTGTAGTTCTCTTGTGATCTTGTAGTTCTCCTTATTGTAGTTCTCTTGTGATCTTGTAGTTCTCCTGTGATCTTGTAGTTCTCTTGTGATCTTGTAGTTCTCCTGTGATCTTGTAGTTCTCTGTGATCTTGTAGTTCTCATGTGATCTTGTAGTTCTCATGTGATCTTGTAGTTCTCTTGTGATCTTGTAGTTTTCCTGTGATCTTGTAGTTCTCCTGTGATCTTCTAGTTCTCTGTGATCTTGTAGTTCTCCTTATTGTATTTCTCTTGTGATCTTGTAGTTCTCCTTATTGTAGTTCTCTTGTGATCTTGTAGTTCTCATGTGATCTTGTAGTTCTCCTTATTGTAGTTCTCTTGTGATCTTGTAGTTCTCTTGTGATCTTGTAGTTCTCCTTATTGTAGTTCTCTTGTGATCTTGTAGTTCTCCTGTTATCTTTTAGTTCTCCTTTGATCTTGTAGTTCTCCTGTTATCTTGTAGTTCTCCTGTGATCTTGTAGTTCTCATGTGATCTTGTAGTTCTCCTGTGATCTTGTAGTTCTCATGTGATCTTGTAGTTCTCATGTGATCTTGTAGTTCTCCTGTGATCTTGTAGTTCTCATGTGATCTTGTAGTTCTCCTTATTGTAGTTCTCTTGTGATCTTGTAGTTCTCTTGTGATCTTGTAGTTCTCCTTATTGTAGTTCTCTTGTGATCTTGTAGTTCTCCTGTTATCTTGTAGTTCTCCTTTGATCTTGTAGTTCTCTTGTGATCTTGTAGTTCTCCTGTGATCTTGTAGTTCTCATGTGATCTTGTAGTTCTCATGTGATCTTGTAGTTCTCTTGTGATCTTCTTGTGATCTTGTAGTTCTCTTGTGATCTTGTAGTTCTCATGTGATCTTGTAGTTCTCTTGTGATCTTCTTGTGATCTTGTAGTTCTCTTGTGATCTTGTAGTTCTCTTGTGATCTTGTAGTTCTCATGTGATCTTGTAGTTCTCCTGTGATCTTGTAGTTCTCATGTGATCTTGTAGTTCTCCTTATTGTAGTTCTCTTGTGATCTTGTAGTTCTCTTGTGATCTTGTAGTTCTCTGTCATCTTGTAGTTCTCCTTATTGTAGTTCTCTTGTGATCTTGTAGTTCTCCTTATTGTAGTTCTCTTGTTATCTTGTAGTTCTCTGTGATCTTGTAGTTCTCATGTGATCTTGTAGTTCTCCTGTGATCTTGTAGTTCTCATGTGATCTTGTAGTTCTCCTTATTGTAGTTCTCTTGTGATCTTGTAGTTCTCTTGTGATCTTGTAGTTCTCCTTATTGTAGTTCTCTTGTTATCTTGTAGTTCTCCTGTGATCTTGTAGTTCTCATGTGATCTTGTAGTTCTCCTGTGATCTTGTAGTTCTCATGTGATCTTGTAGTTCTCATGTGATCTTGTAGTTCTCCTGTGATCTTCTAGTTCTCATGTGATCTTGTAGTTCTCCTTATTGTAGTTCTCTTGTGATCTTGTAGTTCTCTTGTGATCTTGTAGTTCTCCTTATTATAGTTCTCTTGTGATCTTGTAGTTCTCCTGTTATCTTGTAGTTCTCCTTTGATCTTGTAGTTCTCTTGTGATCTTGTAGTTCTCCTGTGATCTTGTAGTTCTCATGTGATCTTGTAGTTCTCATGTGATCTTGTAGTTCTCTTGTGATCTTCTTGTGATCTTGTAGTTCTCTTGTGATCTTGTAGTTCTCATGTGATCTTGTAGTTCTCTTGTGATCTTCTTGTGATCTTGTATTTCTCTTGTGATCTTGTAGTTCTCTTGTGATCTTGTAGTTCTCATGTGATCTTGTAGTTCTCCTGTGATCTTGTAGTTCTCATGTGATCTTGTAGTTCTCCTTATTGTAGTTCTCTTGTGATCTTGTAGTTCTCTTGTGATCTTGTAGTTCTCTGTCATCTTGTAGTTCTCCTTATTGTAGTTCTCTTGTGATCTTGTAGTTCTCCTTATTGTAGTTCTCTTGTTATCTTGTAGTTCTCTGTGATCTTGTAGTTCTCCTGTTATCTTGTAGTTCTCCTGTGATCTTGTAGTTCTCCTGTTATCTTGTAGTTCTCCTGTGATCTTGTAGTTCTCATTTGATCTTGTAGTTCTCTTGTGATCTTGTAGTTCTCCTGTGATCTTGTAGTTCTCATGTGATCTTGTAGTTCTCCTTATTGTAGTTCTCTTGTGATCTTGTAGTTCTCTTGTGATCTTGTAGTTCTCTGTGATCTTGTAGTTCTCCTTATTGTAGTTCTCTTGTGATCTTGTAGTTCTCCTTATTGTAGTTCTCTTGTGATCTTGTAGTTCTCCTGTTATCTTGTAGTTCTCCTTTGATCTTGTAGTTCTCTTGTGATCTTGTAGTTCTCTTGTGATCTTGTAGTTCTCATGTGATCTTGTAGTTCTCTTGTGATCTTGTAGTTCTCCTGTAATCTTGTAGTTCTCCTGTGATCTTGTAGTTCTCTGTGATCTTGTAGTTCTCCTTATTGTAGTTCTCTTGTGATCTTGTAGTTCTCCTTATTGTAGTTCTCTTGTGATCTTGTAGTTCTCCTGTGATCTTGTAGTTCTCTTGTGATCTTGTAGTTCTCCTGTGATCTTGTAGTTCTCTGTGATCTTGTAGTTCTCATGTGATCTTGTAGTTCTCATGTGATCTTGTAGTTCTCATGTGAACTTGTAGTTCTCTTGTGATCTTCTTGTGATCTTGTAGTTCTCTTGTGATCTTCTTGTGATCTTGTAGTTCTCTTGTGATCTTGTAGTTCTCATGTGATCTTGTAGTTCTCTTGTGATTTTGTAGTTTTCATGTGATCTTGTAGTTCTCCTGGAATCTTGTAGTTCTCTTGTGATCTTGTAGTTCTCCTTATTGTAGTTCTCTTGTGATCTTGTAGTTCTCCTGTGATCTTGTAGTTCTCCTGTTATCTTGTAGTTCTCCTGTGATCTTGTAGTTCTCCTGTGATCTTGTAGTTCTCTGTGATCTTGTAGTTCTCCTGTTATCTTGTAGTTCTCCTGTGATCTTGTAGTTCTCATTTGATCTTGTAGTTCTCTTGTGATCTTGTAGTTCTCCTGTGATCTTGTAGTTCTCATGTGATCTTGTAGTTCTCCTTATTGTAGTTCTCTTGTGATCTTGTAGTTCTCTTGTGATCTTGTAGTTCTCTGTGATCTTGTAGTTCTCCTTATTGTAGTTCTCTTGTGATCTTGTAGTTCTCCTTATTGTAGTTCTCTTGTGATCTTCTAGTTCTCCTGTGATCTTGTAGTTCTCCTGTTATCTTGTAGTTCTCCTGTGATCTTGTAGTTCTCCTGTGATCTTGTAGTTCTCCTGTGATCTTGTAGTTCTCATGTGATCTTGTAGTTCTCTTGTGATCTTGTAGTTCTCCTGTGATCTTGTAGTTCTCATGTCATCTTGTAGTTCTCCTTATTGTAGTTCTCTTGTGATCTTGTAGTTCTCTTGTGATCTTGTAGTTCTCTGTGATCTTGTAGTTCTCCTTATTGTAGTTCTCTTGTGATCTTGTAGTTCTCCTTATTGTAGTTCTCTTGTGATCTTGTAGTTCTCCTGTTATCTTGTAGTTCTCCTTTGATCTTGTAGTTCTCTTGTGATCTTGTAGTTCTCCTGTGATATTGTAGTTCTCTGTGATCTTGTAGTTCTCATGTGATCTTGTAGTTCTCATGTGATCTTGTACTTCTCTTGTGATCTTGTAGTTCTCCTGTGATCTTGTAGTTCTCCTGTGATCTTCTAGTTCTCTGTGATCTTGTAGTTCTCCTTATTGTATTTCTCTTGTGATCTTGTAGTTCTCCTTATTGTAGTTCTCTTGTGATCTTGTAGTTCTCATGTGATCTTGTAGTTCTCCTTATTGTAGTTCTCTTGTGATCTTGTAGTTCTCTTGTGATCTTGTAGTTCTCCTTATTGTAGTTCTCTTGTGATTTTGTAGTTCTCCTGTTATCTTTTAGTTCTCCTTTGATCTTGTAGTTCTCCTGTTATCTTGTAGTTCTCCTGTGATCTTGTAGTTCTCATGTGATCTTGTAGTTCTCCTGTGATCTTGTAGTTCTCATGTGATCTTGTAGTTCTCATGTGATCTTGTAGTTCTCCTGTGATCTTGTAGTTCTCATGTGATCTTCTAGTTCTTCTTATTGTAGTTCTCTTGTGATCTTGTAGTTCTCTTGTGATCTTGTAGTTCTCCTTATTGTAGTTCTCTTGTGATCTTGTAGTTCTCCTGTTATCTTGTAGTTCTCCTTTGATCTTGTAGTTCTCTTGTGATCTTGTAGTTCTCCTGTGATCTTGTAGTTCTCATGTGATCTTGTAGTTCTCATGTGATCTTGTAGTTCTCTTGTGATCTTCTTGTGATCTTGTAGTTCTCTTGTGATCTTGTAGTTCTCATGTGATCTTGTAGTTCTCTTGTGATCTTCTTGTGATCTTGTAGTTCTCTTGTGATCTTGTAGTTCTCTTGTGATCTTGTAGTTCTCATGTGATCTTGTAGTTCTCCTGTGATCTTGTAGTTCTCATGTGATCTTGTAGTTCTCCTTATTGTAGTTCTCTTGTGATCTTGTAGTTCTCTTGTGATCTTGTAGTTCTCTGTCATCTTGTAGTTCTCCTTATTGTAGTTCTCTTGTGATCTTGTAGTTCTCCTTATTGTAGTTCTCTTGTTATCTTGTAGTTCTCTGTGATCTTGTAGTTCTCCTGTTATCTTGTAGTTCTCCTGTGATCTTGTAGTTCTCCTGTTATCTTGTAGTTCTCCTGTGATCTTGTAGTTCTCATTTGATATTGTAGTTCTCTTGTGATCTTGTAGTTCTCCTGTGATCTTGTAGTTCTCCTGTTATCTTGTAGTTCTCCTTTGATCTTGTAGTTCTCTTGTGATCTTGTAGTTCTCTTGTGATCTTGTAGTTCTCCTTATTGTAGTTCTCTTGTGATCTTGTAGTTCTCCTGTTATCTTGTAGTTCTCCTTTGATCTTGTAGTTCTCTTGTGATCTTGTAGTTCTCCTGTGATCTTGTAGTTCTCCTTATTGTAGTTCTCTTGTGATCTTGTAGTTCTCTTGTGATCTTGTAGTTCTCTTGTGATCTTGTAGTTCTCTGTGATCTTGTAGTTCTCCTTATTGTAGTTCTCTTGTGATCTTGTAGTTCTCCTTATTGTAGTTCTCTTGTGATCTTGTAGTTCTCCTTATTGTAGTTCTCTTGTGATCTTGTAGTTCTCCTGTTATCTTGTAGTTCTCCTTTGATCTTGTAGTTCTCTTGTGATCTTGTAGTTCTCTTGTGATCTTGTAGTTCTCATGTGATCTTGTAGTTCTCTTGTGATCTTGTAGTTCTCCTGTAATCTTGTAGTTCTCCTGTGATCTTGTAGTTCTCTGTGATCTTGTAGTTCTCCTTATTGTAGTTCTCTTGTGATCTTGTAGTTCTCCTTATTGTAGTTCTCTTGTGATCTTGTAGTTCTCCTGTGATCTTGTAGTTCTCTTGTGATCTTGTAGTTCTCCTGTGATCTTGTAGTTCTCTGTGATCTTGTAGTTCTCATGTGATCTTGTAGTTCTCATGTGATCTTGTAGTTCTCTTGTGATCTTGTAGTTTTCCTGTGATCTTGTAGTTCTCCTGTGATCTTCTAGTTCTCTGTGATCTTGTAGTTCTCCTTATTGTATTTCTCTTGTGATCTTGTAGTTCTCCTTATTGTAGTTCTCTTGTGATCTTGTAGTTCTCATGTGATCTTGTAGTTCTCCTTATTGTAGTTCTCTTGTGATCTTGTAGTTCTCTTGTGATCTTGTAGTTCTCCTTATTGTAGTTCTCTTGTGATCTTGTAGTTCTCCTGTTATCTTTTAGTTCTCCTTTGATCTTGTAGTTCTCCTGTTATCTTCTAGTTCTCCTGTGATCTTGTAGTTCTCATGTGATCTTGTAGTTCTCCTGTGATCTTGTAGTTCTCATGTGATCTTGTAGTTCTCATGTGATCTTGTAGTTCTCCTGTGATCTTGTAGTTCTCATGTGATCTTGTAGTTCTCCTTATTGTAGTTCTCTTGTGATCTTGTAGTTCTCTTGTGATCTTGTAGTTCTCCTTATTGTAGTTCTCTTGTGATCTTGTAGTTCTCCTGTTATCTTGTAGTTCTCCTTTGATCTTGTAGTTCTCTTGTGATCTTGTAGTTCTCCTGTGATCTTGTAGTTCTCATGTGATCTTGTAGTTCTCATGTGATCTTGTAGTTCTCTTGTGATCTTCTTGTGATCTTGTAGTTCTCTTGTGATCTTGTAGTTCTCATGTGATCTTGTAGTTCTCTTGTGATCTTCTTGTGATCTTGTAGTTCTCTTGTGATCTTGTAGTTCTCTTGTGATCTTGTAGTTCTCATGTGATCTTGTAGTTCTCCTGTGATCTTGTAGTTCTCATGTGATCTTGTAGTTCTCCTTATTGTAGTTCTCTTGTGATCTTGTAGTTCTCTTGTGATCTTGTAGTTCTCTGTCATCTTGTAGTTCTCCTTATTGTAGTTCTCTTGTGATCTTGTAGTTCTCCTTATTGTAGTTCTCTTGTTATCTTGTAGTTCTCTGTGATCTTGTAGTTCTCATGTGATCTTGTAGTTCTCCTGTGATCTTGTAGTTCTCATGTGATCTTGTAGTTCTCCTTATTGTAGTTCTCTTGTGATCTTGTAGTTCTCTTGTGATCTTGTAGTTCTCCTTATTGTAGTTCTCTTGTTATCTTGTAGTTCTCCTGTGATCTTGTAGTTCTCATGTGATCTTGTAGTTCTCCTGTGATCTTGTAGTTCTCATGTGATCTTGTAGTTCTCATGTGATCTTGTAGTTCTCCTGTGATCTTCTAGTTCTCATGTGATCTTGTAGTTCTCCTTATTGTAGTTCTCTTGTGATCTTGTAGTTCTCTTGTGATCTTGTAGTTCTCCTTATTATAGTTCTCTTGTGATCTTGTAGTTCTCCTGTTATCTTGTAGTTCTCCTTTGATCTTGTAGTTCTCTTGTGATCTTGTAGTTCTCCTGTGATCTTGTAGTTCTCATGTGATCTTGTAGTTCTCATGTGATCTTGTAGTTCTCTTGTGATCTTCTTGTGATCTTGTAGTTCTCTTGTGATCTTGTAGTTCTCATGTGATCTTGTAGTTCTCTTGTGATCTTCTTGTGATCTTGTATTTCTCTTGTGATCTTGTAGTTCTCTTGTGATCTTGTAGTTCTCATGTGATCTTGTAGTTCTCCTGTGATCTTGTAGTTCTCATGTGATCTTGTAGTTCTCCTTATTGTAGTTCTCTTGTGATCTTGTAGTTCTCTTGTGATCTTGTAGTTCTCTGTCATCTTGTAGTTCTCCTTATTGTAGTTCTCTTGTGATCTTGTAGTTCTCCTTATTGTAGTTCTCTTGTTATCTTGTAGTTCTCTGTGATCTTGTAGTTCTCCTGTTATCTTGTAGTTCTCCTGTGATCTTGTAGTTCTCCTGTTATCTTGTAGTTCTCCTGTGATCTTGTAGTTCTCATTTGATCTTGTAGTTCTCTTGTGATCTTGTAGTTCTCCTGTGATCTTGTAGTTCTCATGTGATCTTGTAGTTCTCCTTATTGTAGTTCTCTTGTGATCTTGTAGTTCTCTTGTGATCTTGTAGTTCTCTGTGATCTTGTAGTTCTCCTTATTGTAGTTCTCTTGTGATCTTGTAGTTCTCCTTATTGTAGTTCTCTTGTGATCTTGTAGTTCTCCTGTTATCTTGTAGTTCTCCTTTGATCTTGTAGTTCTCTTGTGATCTTGTAGTTCTCTTGTGATCTTGTAGTTCTCATGTGATCTTGTAGTTCTCTTGTGATCTTGTAGTTCTCCTGTAATCTTGTAGTTCTCCTGTGATCTTGTAGTTCTCTGTGATCTTGTAGTTCTCCTTATTGTAGTTCTCTTGTGATCTTGTAGTTCTCCTTATTGTAGTTCTCTTGTGATCTTGTAGTTCTCCTGTGATCTTGTAGTTCTCTTGTGATCTTGTAGTTCTCCTGTGATCTTGTAGTTCTCTGTGATCTTGTAGTTCTCATGTGATCTTGTAGTTCTCATGTGATCTTGTAGTTCTCATGTGAACTTGTAGTTCTCTTGTGATCTTCTTGTGATCTTGTAGTTCTCTTGTGATCTTCTTGTGATCTTGTAGTTCTCTTGTGATCTTGTAGTTCTCATGTGATCTTGTAGTTCTCTTGTGATTTTGTAGTTTTCATGTGATCTTGTAGTTCTCCTGGAATCTTGTAGTTCTCTTGTGATCTTGTAGTTCTCCTTATTGTAGTTCTCTTGTGATCTTGTAGTTCTCCTGTGATCTTGTAGTTCTCCTGTTATCTTGTAGTTCTCCTGTGATCTTGTAGTTCTCCTGTGATCTTGTAGTTCTCTGTGATCTTGTAGTTCTCCTGTTATCTTGTAGTTCTCCTGTGATCTTGTAGTTCTCATTTGATCTTGTAGTTCTCTTGTGATCTTGTAGTTCTCCTGTGATCTTGTAGTTCTCATGTGATCTTGTAGTTCTCCTTATTGTAGTTCTCTTGTGATCTTGTAGTTCTCTTGTGATCTTGTAGTTCTCTGTGATCTTGTAGTTCTCCTTATTGTAGTTCTCTTGTGATCTTGTAGTTCTCCTTATTGTAGTTCTCTTGTGATCTTCTAGTTCTCCTGTGATCTTGTAGTTCTCCTGTTATCTTGTAGTTCTCCTGTGATCTTGTAGTTCTCCTGTGATCTTGTAGTTCTCCTGTGATCTTGTAGTTCTCATGTGATCTTGTAGTTCTCTTGTGATCTTGTAGTTCTCCTGTGATCTTGTAGTTCTCATGTCATCTTGTAGTTCTCCTTATTGTAGTTCTCTTGTGATCTTGTAGTTCTCTTGTGATCTTGTAGTTCTCTGTGATCTTGTAGTTCTCCTTATTGTAGTTCTCTTGTGATCTTGTAGTTCTCCTTATTGTAGTTCTCTTGTGATCTTGTAGTTCTCCTGTTATCTTGTAGTTCTCCTTTGATCTTGTAGTTCTCTTGTGATCTTGTAGTTCTCCTGTGATATTGTAGTTCTCTGTGATCTTGTAGTTCTCATGTGATCTTGTAGTTCTCATGTGATCTTGTACTTCTCTTGTGATCTTGTAGTTCTCCTGTGATCTTGTAGTTCTCCTGTGATCTTCTAGTTCTCTGTGATCTTGTAGTTCTCCTTATTGTATTTCTCTTGTGATCTTGTAGTTCTCCTTATTGTAGTTCTCTTGTGATCTTGTAGTTCTCATGTGATCTTGTAGTTCTCCTTATTGTAGTTCTCTTGTGATCTTGTAGTTCTCTTGTGATCTTGTAGTTCTCCTTATTGTAGTTCTCTTGTGATTTTGTAGTTCTCCTGTTATCTTTTAGTTCTCCTTTGATCTTGTAGTTCTCCTGTTATCTTGTAGTTCTCCTGTGATCTTGTAGTTCTCATGTGATCTTGTAGTTCTCCTGTGATCTTGTAGTTCTCATGTGATCTTGTAGTTCTCATGTGATCTTGTAGTTCTCCTGTGATCTTGTAGTTCTCATGTGATCTTCTAGTTCTTCTTATTGTAGTTCTCTTGTGATCTTGTAGTTCTCTTGTGATCTTGTAGTTCTCCTTATTGTAGTTCTCTTGTGATCTTGTAGTTCTCCTGTTATCTTGTAGTTCTCCTTTGATCTTGTAGTTCTCTTGTGATCTTGTAGTTCTCCTGTGATCTTGTAGTTCTCATGTGATCTTGTAGTTCTCATGTGATCTTGTAGTTCTCTTGTGATCTTCTTGTGATCTTGTAGTTCTCTTGTGATCTTGTAGTTCTCATGTGATCTTGTAGTTCTCTTGTGATCTTCTTGTGATCTTGTAGTTCTCTTGTGATCTTGTAGTTCTCTTGTGATCTTGTAGTTCTCATGTGATCTTGTAGTTCTCCTGTGATCTTGTAGTTCTCATGTGATCTTGTAGTTCTCCTTATTGTAGTTCTCTTGTGATCTTGTAGTTCTCTTGTGATCTTGTAGTTCTCTGTCATCTTGTAGTTCTCCTTATTGTAGTTCTCTTGTGATCTTGTAGTTCTCCTTATTGTAGTTCTCTTGTTATCTTGTAGTTCTCTGTGATCTTGTAGTTCTCCTGTTATCTTGTAGTTCTCCTGTGATCTTGTAGTTCTCCTGTTATCTTGTAGTTCTCCTGTGATCTTGTAGTTCTCATTTGATATTGTAGTTCTCTTGTGATCTTGTAGTTCTCCTGTGATCTTGTAGTTCTCCTGTTATCTTGTAGTTCTCCTTTGATCTTGTAGTTCTCTTGTGATCTTGTAGTTCTCTTGTGATCTTGTAGTTCTCCTTATTGTAGTTCTCTTGTGATCTTGTAGTTCTCCTGTTATCTTGTAGTTCTCCTTTGATCTTGTAGTTCTCTTGTGATCTTGTAGTTCTCCTGTGATCTTGTAGTTCTCCTTATTGTAGTTCTCTTGTGATCTTGTAGTTCTCTTGTGATCTTGTAGTTCTCTTGTGATCTTGTAGTTCTCTGTGATCTTGTAGTTCTCCTTATTGTAGTTCTCTTGTGATCTTGTAGTTCTCCTTATTGTAGTTCTCTTGTGATCTTGTAGTTCTCCTTATTGTAGTTCTCTTGTGATCTTGTAGTTCTCCTGTTATCTTGTAGTTCTCCTTTGATCTTGTAGTTCTCTTGTGATCTTGTAGTTCTCTTGTGATCTTGTAGTTCTCATGTGATCTTGTAGTTCTCTTGTGATCTTGTAGTTCTCCTGTAATCTTGTAGTTCTCCTGTGATCTTGTAGTTCTCTGTGATCTTGTAGTTCTCCTTATTGTAGTTCTCTTGTGATCTTGTAGTTCTCCTTATTGTAGTTCTCTTGTGATCTTGTAGTTCTCCTGTGATCTTGTAGTTCTCTTGTGATCTTGTAGTTCTCCTGTGATCTTGTAGTTCTCTGTGATCTTGTAGTTCTCATGTGATCTTGTAGTTCTCATGTGATCTTGTAGTTCTCTTGTGATCTTGTAGTTTTCCTGTGATCTTGTAGTTCTCCTGTGATCTTCTAGTTCTCTGTGAACTTGTAGTTCTCCTTATTGTATTTCTCCTGTTATCTTGTAGTTCTCCTTTGATCTTGTAGTTCTCTTGTGATCTTGTAGTTCTCTTGTGATCTTGTAGTTCTCATGTGATCTTGTAGTTCTCTTGTGATCTTGTAGTTCTCCTGTAATCTTGTAGTTCTCCTGTGATCTTGTAGTTCTCTGTGATCTTGTAGTTCTCCTTATTGTAGTTCTCTTGTGATCTTGTAGTTCTCCTTATTGTAGTTCTCTTGTGATCTTGTAGTTCTCCTGTGATCTTGTAGTTCTCTTGTGATCTTGTAGTTCTCCTGTGATCTTGTAGTTCTCTGTGATCTTGTAGTTCTCATGTGATCTTGTAGTTCTCATGTGATCTTGTAGTTCTCTTGTGATCTTGTAGTTTTCCTGTGATCTTGTAGTTCTCCTGTGATCTTCTAGTTCTCTGTGATCTTGTAGTTCTCCTTATTGTATTTCTCTTGTGATCTTGTAGTTCTCCTTATTGTAGTTCTCTTGTGATCTTGTAGTTCTCATGTGATCTTGTAGTTCTCCTTATTGTAGTTCTCTTGTGATCTTGTAGTTCTCTTGTGATCTTGTAGTTCTCCTTATTGTAGTTCTCTTGTGATCTTGTAGTTCTCCTGTTATCTTTTAGTTCTCCTTTGATCTTGTAGTTCTCCTTTTATCTTGTAGTTCTCCTGTGATCTTGTAGTTCTCATGTGATCTTGTAGTTCTCCTGTGATCTTGTAGTTCTCATGTGATCTTGTAGTTCTCATGTGATCTTGTAGTTCTCCTGTGATCTTGTAGTTCTCATGTGATCTTGTAGTTCTCCTTATTGTAGTTCTCTTGTGATCTTGTAGTTCTCTTGTGATCTTGTAGTTCTCCTTATTGTAGTTCTCTTGTGATCTTGTAGTTCTCCTGTTATCTTGTAGTTCTCCTTTGATCTTGTAGTTCTCTTGTGATCTTGTAGTTCTCCTGTGATCTTGTAGTTCTCATGTGATCTTGTAGTTCTCATGTGATCTTGTAGTTCTCTTGTGATCTTCTTGTGATCTTGTAGTTCTCTTGTGATCTTGTAGTTCTCATGTGATCTTGTAGTTCTCTTGTGATCTTCTTGTGATCTTGTAGTTCTCTTGTGATCTTGTAGTTCTCTTGTGATCTTGTAGTTCTCATGTGATCTTGTAGTTCTCCTGTGATCTTGTAGTTCTCATGTGATCTTGTAGTTCTCCTTATTGTAGTTCTCTTGTGATCTTGTAGTTCTCTTGTGATCTTGTAGTTCTCTGTCATCTTGTAGTTCTCCTTATTGTAGTTCTCTTGTGATCTTGTAGTTCTCCTTATTGTAGTTCTCTTGTTATCTTGTAGTTCTCTGTGATCTTGTAGTTCTCATGTGATCTTGTAGTTCTCCTGTGATCTTGTAGTTCTCATGTGATCTTGTAGTTCTCATGTGATCTTGTAGTTCTCCTGTGATCTTGTAGTTCTCATGTGATCTTGTAGTTCTCCTTATTGTAGTTCTCTTGTGATCTTGTAGTTCTCTTGTGATCTTGTAGTTCTCCTTATTGTAGTTCTCTTGTTATCTTGTAGTTCTCCTGTGATCTTGTAGTTCTCATGTGATCTTGTAGTTCTCCTGTGATCTTGTAGTTCTCATGTGATCTTGTAGTTCTCATGTGATCTTGTAGTTCTCCTGTGATCTTGTAGTTCTCATGTGATCTTGTAGTTCTCCTTATTGTAGTTCTCTTGAGATCTTGTAGTTCTCTTGTGATCTTGTAGTTCTCCTTATTATAGTTCTCTTGTGATCTTGTAGTTCTCCTGTTATCTTGTAGTTCTCCTTTGATCTTGTAGTTCTCTTGTGATCTTGTAGTTCTCCTGTGATCTTGTAGTTCTCATGTGATCTTGTAGTTCTCATGTGATCTTGTAGTTCTCTTGTGATCTTCTTGTGATCTTGTAGTTCTCTTGTGATCTTGTAGTTCTCATGTGATCTTGTAGTTCTCTTGTGATCTTCTTGTGATCTTGTAGTTCTCTTGTGATCTTGTAGTTCTCTTGTGATCTTGTAGTTCTCATGTGATCTTGTAGTTCTCCTGTGATCTTGTAGTTCTCATGTGATCTTGTAGTTCTCCTTATTGTAGTTCTCTTGTGATCTTGTAGTTCTCTTGTGATCTTGTAGTTCTCTGTCATCTTGTAGTTCTCCTTATTGTAGTTCTCTTGTGATCTTGTAGTTCTCCTTATTGTAGTTCTCTTGTTATCTTGTAGTTCTCTGTGATCTTGTAGTTCTCCTGTGATCTTGTAGTTCTCCTGTTATCTTGTAGTTCTCCTTTGATCTTGTAGTTCTCTTGTGATCTTGTAGTTCTCTTGTGATCTTGTAGTTCTCCTTATTGTAGTTCTCTTGTGATCTTGTAGTTCTCCTGTTATCTTGTAGTTCTCCTTTGATCTTGTAGTTCTCTTGTGATCTTGTAGTTCTCCTGTGATCTTGTAGTTCTCCTTATTGTAGTTCTCTTGTGATCTTGTAGTTCTCCTGTGATCTTGTAGTTCTCCTTATTGTAGTTCTCTTGTGATCTTGTAGTTCTCTTGTGATCTTGTAGTTCTCTTGTGATCTTGTAGTTCTCTGTGATCTTGTAGTTCTCCTTATTGTAGTTCTCTTGTGATCTTGTAGTTCTCCTTATTGTAGTTCTCTTGTGATCTTGTAGTTCTCCTGTTATCTTGTAGTTCTCCTTTGATCTTGTAGTTCTCTTGTGATCTTGTAGTTCTCTTGTGATCTTGTAGTTCTCATGTGATCTTGTAGTTCTCTTGTGATCTTGTAGTTCTCCTGTAATCTTGTAGTTCTCATGTGATCTTGTAGTTCTCTGTGATCTTGTAGTTCTCCTTATTGTAGTTCTCTTGTGATCTTCTAGTTCTCCTTATTGTAGTTCTCTTGTGATCTTGTAGTTCTCCTGTGATCTTGTAGTTCTCTTGTGATCTTGTAGTTCTCCTGTGATCTTGTAGTTCTCTGTGATCTTGTAGTTCTCATGTGATCTTTTAGTTCTCTTGTGATCTTGTAGTTCTCCTGTGATCTTGTAGTTCTCCTGTGATCTTCTAGTTCTCTGTGATCTTGTAGTTCTCCTTATTGTATTTCTCTTGTGATCTTGTAGTTCTCCTTATTGTAGTTCTCTTGTGATCTTGTAGTTCTCATGTGATCTTGTAGTTCTCCTTATTGTAGTTCTCTTGTGATCTTGTAGTTCTCTTTTGATCTTGTAGTTCTCCTTATTGTACTTCTCTTGTGATCTTGTAGTTCTCCTGTTATCTTTTAGTTCTCCTTTGATCTTGTAGTTCTCCTGTTATCTTGTAGTTCTCCTGTGATCTTGAAGTTCTCATGTGATCTTGTAGTTCTCCTGTGATCTTGTAGTTCTCATGTGATCTTGTAGTTCTCATGTGATCTTGTAGTTCTCTTGTGATCTTCTTGTGATCTTGTAGTTCTCTTGTGATCTTGTAGTTCTCATGTGATCTTGTAGTTCTCTTGTGATCTTCTTGTGATCTTGTAGTTCTCTTGTGATCTTGTAGTTCTCTTGTGATCTTGTAGTTCTCATGTGATCTTGTAGTTCTCCTGTGATCTTGTAGTTCTCATGTGATCTTGTAGTTCTCCTTATTGTAGTTCTCTTGTGATCTTGTAGTTCTCTTGTGATCTTGTAGTTCTCTGTCATCTTGTAGTTCTCCTTATTGTAGTTCTCTTGTGATCTTGTAGTTCTCCGTATTGTAGTTCTCTTGTTATCTTGTAGTTCTCTGTGATCTTGTAGTTCTCCTGTTATCTTGTAGTTCTCCTGTGATCTTGTAGTTCTCTTGTGATCTTGTAGTTCTCATGTGATCTTGTAGTTCTCCTTATTGTAGTTCTCTTGTGATCTTGTAGTTCTCCTGTTATCTTGTAGTTCTCCTTTGATCTTGTAGTTCTCTTGTGATCTTGTAGTTCTCCTGTGATCTTGTAGTTCTCCTTATTGTAGTTCTCTTGTGATCTTGTAGTTCTCCTGTGATCTTGTAGTTCTCCTTATTGTAGTTCTCTTGTGATCTTGTAGTTCTCTTGTGATCTTGTAGTTCTCTTGTGATCTTGTAGTTCTCTGTGATCTTGTAGTTCTCCTTATTGTAGTTCTCTTGTGATCTTGTAGTTCTCCTTATTGTAGTTCTCTTGTGATCTTGTAGTTCTCCTGTTATCTTGTAGTTCTCCTTTGATCTTGTAGTTCTCTTGTGATCTTGTAGTTCTCTTGTGATCTTGTAGTTCTCATGTGATCTTGTAGTTCTCTTGTGATCTTGTAGTTCTCCTGTAATCTTGTAGTTCTCATGTGATCTTGTAGTTCTCTGTGATCTTGTAGTTCTCCTTATTGTAGTTCTCTTGTGATCTTGTAGTTCTCCTTATTGTAGTTCTCTTGTGATCTTGTAGTTCTCCTGTGATCTTGTAGTTCTCTTGTGATCTTGTAGTTCTCCTGTGATCTTGTAGTTCTCTGTGATCTTGTAGTTCTCATGTGATCTTGTAGTTCTCTTGTGATCTTGTAGTTCTCCTGTGATCTTGTAGTTCTCCTGTGATCTTCTAGTTCTCTGTGATCTTGTAGTTCTCCTTATTGTATTTCTCTTGTGATCTTGTAGTTCTCCTTATTGTAGTTCTCTTGTGATCTTGTAGTTCTCATGTGATCTTGTAGTTCTCCTTATTGTAGTTCTCTTGTGATCTTGTAGTTCTCTTGTGATCTTGTAGTTCTCCTTATTGTAGTTCTCTTGTGATCTTGTAGTTCTCCTGTTATCTTTTAGTTCTCCTTTGATCTTGTAGTTCTCCTGTTATCTTGTAGTTCTCCTGTGATCTTGTAGTTCTCATGTGATCTTGTAGTTCTCCTGTGATCTTGTAGTTCTCATGTGATCTTGTAGTTCTCATGTGATCTTGTAGTTCTCCTGTGATCTTGTAGTTCTCATGTGATCTTGTAGTTCTCCTTATTGTAGTTCTCTTGTGATCTTGTAGTTCTCTTGTGATCTTGTAGTTCTCCTTATTGTAGTTCTCTTGTGATCTTGTAGTTCTCCTGTTATCTTGTAGTTCTCCTTTGATCTTGTAGTTCTCTTGTGATCTTGTAGTTCTCCTGTGATCTTGTAGTTCTCATGTGATCTTGTAGTTCTCATGTGATCTTGTAGTTCTCTTGTGATCTTCTTGTGATCTTGTAGTTCTCTTGTGATCTTGTAGTTCTCATGTGATCTTGTAGTTCTCTTGTGATCTTCTTGTGATCTTGTAGTTCTCTTGTGATCTTGTAGTTCTCTTGTGATCTTGTAGTTCTCCTGTGATCTTGTAGTTCTCATGTGATCTTGTAGTTCTCCTTATTGTAGTTCTCTTGTGATCTTGTAGTTCTCTTGTGATCTTGTAGTTCTCTGTCATCTTGTAGTTCTCCTTATTGTAGTTCTCTTGTGATCTTGTAGTTCTCCTTATTGTAGTTCTCTTGTTATCTTGTAGTTCTCTGTGATCTTGTAGTTCTCCTGTTATCTTGTAGTTCTCCTGTGATCTTGTAGTTCTCCTGTTATCTTGTAGTTCTCCTGTGATCTTGTAGTTCTCATTTGATCTTGTAGTTCTCTTGTGATCTTGTAGTTCTCCTGTGATCTTGTAGTTCTCATGTGATCTTGTAGTTCTCCTTATTGTAGTTCTCTTGTGATCTTGTAGTTCTCTTGTGATCTTGTAGTTCTCCTTATTGTAGTTCTCTTGTGATCTTGTAGTTCTCCTGTTATCTTGTAGTTCTCCTTTGATCTTGTAGTTCTCTTGTGATCTTGTAGTTCTCCTGTGATCTTGTACTTCTCCTTATTGTAGTTCTCTTGTGATCTTGTAGTTCTCTTGTGATCTTGTAGTTCTCTTGTGATCTTGTAGTTCTCTGTGATCTTGTAGTTCTCCTTATTGTAGTTCTCTTGTGATCTTGTAGTTCTCCTTATTGTAGTTCTCTTGTGATCTTGTAGTTCTCCTGTTATCTTGTAGTTCTCCTTTGATCTTGTAGTTCTCTTGTGATCTTGTAGTTCTCTTGTGATCTTGTAGTTCTCATGTGATCTTGTAGTTCTCTTGTGATCTTGTAGTTCTCCTGTAATCTTGTAGTTCTCCTGTGATCTTGTAGTTCTCTGTGATCTTGTAGTTCTCCTTATTGTAGTTCTCTTGTGATCTTGTAGTTCTCCTTATTGTAGTTCTCTTGTGATCTTGTAGTTCTCCTGTGATCTTGTAGTTCTCTTGTGATCTTGTAGTTCTCCTGTGATCTTGTAGTTCTCTGTGATCTTGTAGTTCTCATGTGATCTTGTAGTTCTCATGTGATCTTGTAGTTCTCATGTGAACTTGTAGTTCTCTTGTGATCTTCTTGTGATCTTGTAGTTCTCTTGTGATCTTCTTGTGATCTTGTAGTTCTCTTGTGATCTTGTAGTTCTCATGTGATCTTGTAGTTCTCCTGTGATCTTGTAGTTCTCTGTGATTTTGTAGTTCTCTTGTGATCTTGTAGTTCTCATTTGATCTTGTAGTTCTCTTGTGATCTTCTTGTGATCTTGTAGTTCTCTTGTGATGTTGTAGTTCTCATGTGATCTTGTAGTTCTCCTGTGTTCTTGTAGTTCTCATGTGATCTTGTAGTTCTCCTTATTGTAGTTCTCTTGTGATCTTGTAGTTCTCTTGTGATCTTGTAGTTCTCTGTGATCTTGTAGTTCTCCTTATTGTAGTTCTCTTGTGATCTTGTAGTTCTCCTTATTGTAGTTCTCTTGTGATCTTCTAGTTCTCCTGTGATCTTGTAGTTCTCCTGTTATCTTGTAGTTCTCCTGTGATCTTGTAGTTCTCCTGTTATCTTGTAGTTCTCCTGTGATCTTGTAGTTCTCATTTGATCTTGTAGTTCTCTTGTGATCTTGTAGTTCTCCTGTGATCTTGTAGTTCTCATGTGATCTTGTATTTCTCCTTATAGTAGTTCTCTTGTTATCTTGTAGTTCTCTTGTGATCTTGTAGTTCTCAGTGATCTTGTAGTTCTCCTTATTGTAGTTCTCTTGTGATCTTGTAGTTCTCCTTATTGTAGTTCTCTTGTGATCTTGTAGTTCTCCTGTTATCTTGTAGTTCTCCTTTGATCTTGTAGTTCTCTTGTGATCTTGTAGTTCTCTTGTGATCTTGTAGTTCTCATGTGATCTTGTAGTTCTCTTGTGATCTTGTAGTTCTCCTGTAATCTTGTAGTTCTCCTGATATCTTGTAGTTCTCTGTGATCTTGTAGTTCTCCTTATTGTAGTTCTCTTGTGATCTTGTAGTTCTCCTTATTGTAGTTCTCTTGTGATCTTGTAGTTCTCCTGTGATCTTGTAGTTCTCTTGTGATCTTGTAGTTCTCCTGTGATCTTGTAGTTCTCTGTGATCTTGTAGTTCTCATGTGATCTTGTAGTTCTCATGTGAACTTGTAGTTCTCTTGTGATCTTCTTGTGCTCTTGTAGTTCTCTTTTGATCTTCTTGTGATCTTGTAGTTCTCTTGTGATCTTGTAGTTCTCATGTGATCTTGTAGTTCTCATGTGATCTTGTAGTTCTCCTGGAATCTTGTAGTTCTCTTGTGATCTTGTAGTTCTCCTTATTGTAGTTCTCTTGTGATCTTGTAGTTCTCCTGTGATCTTGTAGTTCTCCTGTTATCTTGTAGTTCTCCTGTGATCTTGTAGTTCTCCTGTGATCTTGTAGTTCTCTGTGATTTTGTAGTTCTCTTGTGATCTTGTAGTTCTCATGTGATCTTGTAGTTCTCTTGTGATCTTCTTGTGATCTTGTAGTTCTCTTGTGATCTTGTAGTTCTCTTGTGATCTTGTAGTTCTCATGTGATCTTGTAGTTCTCCTGTGATCTTGTAGTTCTCATGTGATCTTGTAGTTCTCATGTGATCTTGTAGTTCTCCTGTGATCTTGTAGTTCTCATGTGATCTTGTAGTTCTCCTTATTGTAGTTCTCCTTATTGTAGTTCTCTTGTGATCTTGTAGTTCTCTTGTGATCTTGTAGTTCTCCTTATTGTAGTTCTCTTGTGATCTTGTAGTTCTCCTTATTGTAGTTCTCTTGTGATCTTGTAGTTCTCCTGTTATCTTGTAGTTCTCCTTTGATCTTGTAGTTCTCTTGTGATCTTGTAGTTCTCTTGTGATCTTGTAGTTCTCATGTTATCTTGTAGTTCTCTTGTGATCTTGTAGTTCTCCTGTAATCTTGTAGTTCTCCTGTGATCTTGTAGTTCTCTGTGATCTTGTAGTTCTCCTTATTGTAGTTCTCTTGTGATCTTGTAGTTCTCCTTATTGTAGTTCTCTTGTGATCTTGTAGTTCTCCTGTGATCTTGTAGTTCTCTTGTGATCTTGTAGTTCTCCTGTGATCTTGTAGTTCTCTGTGATCTTGTAGTTCTCATGTGATCTTGTAGTTCTCATGTGATCTTGTAGTTCTCATGTGAACTTGTAGTTCTCTTGTGATCTTCTTGTGATCTTGTAGTTCTCTTGTGATCTTCTTGTGATCTTGTAGTTCTCTTGTGATCTTGTAGTTCTCATGTGATCTTGTAGTTCTCCTGTGATCTTGTAGTTCTCTGTGATTTTGTAGTTCTCTTGTGATCTTGTAGTTCTCATTTGATCTTGTAGTTCTCTTGTGATCTTCTTGTGATCTTGTAGTTCTCTTGTGATCTTGTAGTTCTCATGTGATCTTGTAGTTCTCCTGTGTTCTTGTAGTTCTCATGTGATCTTGTAGTTCTCCTTATTGTAGTTCTCTTGTGATATTGTAGTTCTCTTGTGATCTTGTAGTTCTCTGTGATCTTGTAGTTCTCCTTATTGTAGTTCTCTTGTGATCTTGTAGTTCTCCTTATTGTAGTTCTCTTGTGATCTTCTAGTTCTCCTGTGATCTTGTAGTTCTCCTGTTATCTTGTAGTTCTCCTGTGATCTTGTAGTTCTCTTGTGATCTTCTTGTGATCTTGTAGTTCTCATGTGATCTTGTAGTTCGCTTGTGATCTTGTAGTTCTCATGTGATCTTGTAGTTGTCTTATGATCTTGTAGTTCTCATGTGATTTTGTAGTTTTCTTGTGATCTTGTAGTTCTCATGTGATCTTGTAGTTTTCTTGTGATCTTGTAGTTCTCCTGTGATCTTGTAGTTCTCCTGTGATCTTGTAGTTCTCATGTGATCTTGTAGTTCTCTTGTGATCTTCTTTTGATCTTGTAGTTCTCTTGTGATCTTGTAGTTCTCATGTGATCTTGTAGTTCTCTTGTGATCTTCTTGTGATCTTGTAGTTCTCTTGTGATCTTGTAGTTCTCTTGTGATCTTGTAGTTCTCATGTGATCTTGTAGTTCTCCTGTGATCTTGTAGTTCTCATGTGATCTTGTAGTTCTCATGTGATCTTGTAGTTCTCCTGTGATCTTGTAGTTCTCATGTGATCTTGTAGTTCTCCTTATTGTAGTTCTCTTGTGATCTTGTAGTTCTCTTGTGATCTTGTAGTTCTCCTTATTGTAGTTCTCTTCTGATCTTGTAGTTCTCCTGTTATCTTGTAGTTCTCCTTTGATCTTGTAGTTCTCTTGTGATCTTGTAGTTCTCCTGTGATCTTGTAGTTCTCATGTGATCTTGTAGTTCTCATGTGATCTTGTAGTTCTCTTGTGATCTTCTTGTGATCTTGTAGTTCTCTTGTGATCTTGTAGTTCTCATGTGATCTTGTAGTTCTCTTGTGATCTTCTTGTGATCTTGTAGTTCTCTTGTGATCTTGTATTTCTCTTGTGATCTTGTAGTTCTCATGTGATCTTGTAGTTCTCCTGTTATCTTGTAGTTCTCCTGTGATCTTGTAGTTCTCCTGTGATTTTGTAGTTCTCTGTGATTTTGTAGTTCTCTTGTGATCTTGTAGTTCTCATGTGATCTTGTAGTTCTCTTGTGATCTTCTTGTGATCTTGTAGTTCTCTTGTGATCTTGTAGTTCTCATGTGATCTTGTAGTTCTCCTGTGTTCTTGTAGTTCTCATGTGATCTTGTAGTTCTCCTTATTGTAGTTCTCTTGTGATCTTGTAGTTCTCTTGTGATCTTGTAGTTCTCTGTGATCTTGTAGTTCTCCTTATTGTAGTTCTCTTGTGATCTTGTAGTTCTCCTTATTGTAGTTCTCTTGTGATCTTCTAGTTCTCCTGTGATCTTGTAGTTCTCCTGTTATCTTGTAGTTCTCCTGTGATCTTGTAGTTCTCCTGTTATCTTGTAGTTCTCCTGTGATCTTGTAGTTCTCATTTGATCTTGTAGTTCTCTTGTGATCTTGTAGTTCTCCTGTGATCTTGTAGTTCTCATGTGATCTTGTATTTCTCCTTATTGTAGTTCTCTTGTGATCTTGTAGTTCTCTTGTGATCTTGTAGTTCTCTGTGATCTTGTAGTTCTCCTTATTGTAGTTCTCTTGTGATCTTGTAGTTCTCCTTATTGTAGTTCTCTTGTGATCTTGTAGTTCTCCTGTTATCTTGTAGTTCTCCTTTGATCTTGTAGTTCTCTTGTGATCTTGTAGTTCTCTTGTGATCTTGTAGTTCTCATGTGATCTTGTAGTTCTCTTGTGATCTTGTAGTTCTCCTGTAATCTTGTAGTTCTCCTGATATCTTGTAGTTCTCTGTGATCTTGTAGTTCTCCTTATTGTAGTTCTCTTGTGATCTTGTAGTTCTCCTTATTGTAGTTCTCTTGTGATCTTGTAGTTCTCCTGTGATCTTGTAGTTCTCTTGTGATCTTGTAGTTCTCCTGTGATCTTGTAGTTCTCTGTGATCTTGTAGTTCTCATGTGATCTTGTAGTTCTCATGTGATCTTGTAGTTCTCATGTGAACTTGTAGTTCTCTTGTGATCTTCTTGTGCTCTTGTAGTTCTCTTTTGATCTTCTTGTGATCTTGTAGTTCTCTTGTGATCTTGTAGTTCTCATGTGATCTTGTAGTTCTCATGTGATCTTGTAGTTCTCCTGGAATCTTGTAGTTCTCTTGTGATCTTGTAGTTCTCCTTATTGTAGTTCTCTTGTGATCTTGTAGTTCTCCTGTGATCTTGTAGTTCTCCTGTTATCTTGTAGTTCTCCTGTGATCTTGTAGTTCTCCTGTGATCTTGTAGTTCTCTGTGATTTTGTAGTTCTCTTGTGATCTTGTAGTTCTCATGTGATCTTGTAGTTCTCTTGTGATCTTCTTGTGATCTTGTAGTTCTCTTGTGATCTTGTAGTTCTCATGTGATCTTGTAGTTCTCCTGTGTTCTTGTAGTTCTCATGTGATCTTGTAGTTCTCCTTATTGTAGTTCTCTTGTGATCTTGTAGTTCTCTTGTGATCTTGTAGTTCTCTGTGATCTTGTAGTTCTCCTTATTGTAGTTCTCTTGTGATCTTGTAGTTCTCCTTATTGTAGTTCTCTTGTGATCTTCTAGTTCTCCTGTGATCTTGTAGTTCTCCTGTTATCTTGTAGTTCTCCTGTGATCTTGTAGTTCTCCTGTTATCTTGTAGTTCTCCTGTGATCTTGTAGTTCTCATGTGATCTTGTAGTTCTCTTGTGATCTTGTAGTTCTACTGTGATCTTGTAGTTCTCATGTGATCTTGTAGTTCTCCTTATTGTAGTTCTCTTGTGATCTTGTAGTTCTCTTGTGATCTTGTAGTTCTCTGTGATCTTGTAGTTCTCCTTATTGTAGTTCTCTTGTGATCTTGTAGTTCTCTTGTGATCTTGTAGTTCTCTGTGATCTTGTAGTTCTCCTGTTATCTTGTAGTTCTCCTGTGATCTTGTAGTTCTCCTGTTATCTTGTAGTTCTCCTGTGATCTTGTAGTTCTCATTTGATCTTGTAGTTCTCTTGTGATCTTGTAGTTCTCCTGTGATCTTGTAGTTCTCATGTGATCTTGTAGTTCTCCTTATTGTAGTTCTCTTGTGATCTTGTAGTTCTCTTGTGATCTTGTAGTTCTCTGTGATCTTGTAGTTCTCCTTATTGTAGTTCTCTTGTGATCTTGTAGTTCTCCTTATTGTAGTTCTCTTGTGATCTTGTAGTTCTCCTGTTATCTTGTAGTTCTCCTTTGATCTTGTAGTTCTCTTGTGATCTTGTAGTTCTCTTGTGATCTTGTAGTTCTCATGTGATCTTGTAGTTCTCATGTGAACTTGTAGTTCTCTTGTGATCTTCTTGTGCTCTTGTAGTTCTCTTTTTCTCTTCTTGTGATCTTGTAGTTCTCTTGTGATCTTGTAGTTCTCATGTGATCTTGTAGTTCTCATGTGATCTTGTAGTTCTCCTGGAATCTTGTAGTTCTCTTGTGATCTTGTAGTTCTCCTTATTGTAGTTCTCTTGTGATCTTGTAGTTCTCCTGTGATCTTGTAGTTCTCCTGTTATCTTGTAGTTCTCCTGTGATCTTGTAGTTCTCCTGTGATTTTGTAGTTCTCTGTGATTTTGTAGTTCTCTTGTGATCTTGTAGTTCTCATGTGATCTTGTAGTTCTCTTGTGATCTTCTTGTGATCTTGTAGTTCTCTTGTGATCTTGTAGTTCTCATGTGATCTTGTAGTTCTCCTGTGTTCTTGTAGTTCTCATGTGATCTTGTAGTTCTCCTTATTGTAGTTCTCTTGTGATCTTGTAGTTCTCTTGTGATCTTGTAGTTCTCTGTCATCTTGTAGTTCTCCTTATTGTAGTTCTCTTGTGATCTTGTAGTTCTCCTTATTGTAGTTCTCTTGTGATCTTCTAGTTCTCCTGTGATCTTGTAGTTCTCCTGTTATCTTGTAGTTCTCCTGTGATCTTGTAGTTCTCCTGTTATCTTGTAGTTCTCCTGTGATCTTGTAGTTCTCATTTGATCTTGTAGTTCTCTTGTGATCTTGTAGTTCTCCTGTGATCTTGTAGTTCTCATGTGATCTTGTATTTCTCCTTATTGTAGTTCTCTTGTGATCTTGTAGTTCTCTTGTGATCTTGTAGTTCTCTGTGATCTTGTAGTTCTCCTTATTGTAGTTCTCTTGTGATCTTGTAGTTCTCCTTATTGTAGTTCTCTTGTGATCTTGTAGTTCTCCTGTTATCTTGTAGTTCTCCTTTGATCTTGTAGTTCTCTTGTAATCTTGTAGTTCTCCTGATATCTTGTAGTTCTCTGTGATCTTGTAGTTCTCCTTATTGTAGTTCTCTTGTGATCTTGTAGTTCTCCTTATTGTAGTTCTCTTGTGATCTTGTAGTTCTCCTGTGATCTTGTAGTTCTCTTGTGATCTTGTAGTTCTCCTGTGATCTTGTAGTTCTCTGTGATCTTGTAGTTCTCATGTGATCTTGTAGTTCTCATGTGATCTTGTAGTTCTCATGTGAACTTGTAGTTCTCTTGTGATCTTCTTGTGCTCTTGTAGTTCTCTTTTGATCTTCTTGTGATCTTGTAGTTCTCTTGTGATCTTGTAGTTCTCATGTGATCTTGTAGTTCTCATGTGATCTTGTAGTTCTCCTGGAATCTTGTAGTTCTCTTGTGATCTTGTAGTTCTCCTTATTGTAGTTCTCTTGTGATCTTGTAGTTCTCCTGTGATCTTGTAGTTCTCCTGTTATCTTGTAGTTCTCCTGTGATCTTGTAGTTCTCCTGTGATCTTGTAGTTCTCTGTGATTTTGTAGTTCTCTTGTGATCTTGTAGTTCTCATGTGATCTTGTAGTTCTCTTGTGATCTTCTTGTGATCTTGTAGTTCTCTTGTGATCTTGTAGTTCTCATGTGATCTTGTAGTTCTCCTGTGTTCTTGTAGTTCTCATGTGATCTTGTAGTTCTCCTTATTGTAGTTCTCTTGTGATCTTGTAGTTCTCTTGTGATCTTGTAGTTCTCTGTGATCTTGTAGTTCTCCTTATTGTAGTTCTCTTGTGATCTTGTAGTTCTCCTTATTGTAGTTCTCTTGTGATCTTCTAGTTCTCCTGTGATCTTGTAGTTCTCCTGTTATCTTGTAGTTCTCCTGTGATCTTGTAGTTCTCCTGTTATCTTGTAGTTCTCCTGTGATCTTGTAGTTCTCATGTGATCTTGTAGTTCTCTTGTGATCTTGTAGTTCTACTGTGATCTTGTAGTTCTCATGTGATCTTGTAGTTCTCCTTATTGTAGTTCTCTTGTGATCTTGTAGTTCTCTTGTGATCTTGTAGTTCTCTGTGATCTTGTAGTTCTCCTTATTGTAGTTCTCTTGTGATCTTGTAGTTCTCTTGTGATCTTGTAGTTCTCTGTGATCTTGTAGTTCTCCTGTTATCTTGTAGTTCTCCTGTGATCTTGTAGTTCTCCTGTTATCTTGTAGTTCTCCTGTGATCTTGTAGTTCTCATTTGATCTTGTAGTTCTCTTGTGATCTTGTAGTTCTCCTGTGATCTTGTAGTTCTCATGTGATCTTGTAGTTCTCCTTATTGTAGTTCTCTTGTGATCTTGTAGTTCTCTTGTGATCTTGTAGTTCTCTGTGATCTTGTAGTTCTCCTTATTGTAGTTCTCTTGTGATCTTGTAGTTCTCCTTATTGTAGTTCTCTTGTGATCTTGTAGTTCTCCTGTTATCTTGTAGTTCTCCTTTGATCTTGTAGTTCTCTTGTGATCTTGTAGTTCTCTTGTGATCTTGTAGTTCTCATGTGATCTTGTAGTTCTCATGTGAACTTGTAGTTCTCTTGTGATCTTCTTGTGCTCTTGTAGTTCTCTTTTTCTCTTCTTGTGATCTTGTAGTTCTCTTGTGATCTTGTAGTTCTCATGTGATCTTGTAGTTCTCATGTGATCTTGTAGTTCTCCTGGAATCTTGTAGTTCTCTTGTGATCTTGTAGTTCTCCTTATTGTAGTTCTCTTGTGATCTTGTAGTTCTCCTGTGATCTTGTAGTTCTCCTGTTATCTTGTAGTTCTCCTGTGATCTTGTAGTTCTCCTGTGATTTTGTAGTTCTCTGTGATTTTGTAGTTCTCTTGTGATCTTGTAGTTCTCATGTGATCTTGTAGTTCTCTTGTGATCTTCTTGTGATCTTGTAGTTCTCTTGTGATCTTGTAGTTCTCATGTGATCTTGTAGTTCTCCTGTGTTCTTGTAGTTCTCATGTGATCTTGTAGTTCTCCTTATTGTAGTTCTCTTGTGATCTTGTAGTTCTCTTGTGATCTTGTAGTTCTCTGTCATCTTGTAGTTCTCCTTATTGTAGTTCTCTTGTGATCTTGTAGTTCTCCTTATTGTAGTTCTCTTGTGATCTTCTAGTTCTCCTGTGATCTTGTAGTTCTCCTGTTATCTTGTAGTTCTCCTGTGATCTTGTAGTTCTCCTGTTATCTTGTAGTTCTCCTGTGATCTTGTAGTTCTCATTTGATCTTGTAGTTCTCTTGTGATCTTGTAGTTCTCCTGTGATCTTGTAGTTCTCATGTGATCTTGTATTTCTCCTTATTGTAGTTCTCTTGTGATCTTGTAGTTCTCTTGTGATCTTGTAGTTCTCTGTGATCTTGTAGTTCTCCTTATTGTAGTTCTCTTGTGATCTTGTAGTTCTCCTTATTGTAGTTCTCTTGTGATCTTGTAGTTCTCCTGTTATCTTGTAGTTCTCCTTTGATCTTGTAGTTCTCTTGTGATCTTGTTGTTCTCTTGTGATCTTGTAGTTCTCATGTGATCTTGTAGTTCTCTTGTGATCTTGTAGTTCTCCTGTAATCTTGTAGTTCTCCTGATATCTTGTAGTTCTCTGTGATCTTGTAGTTCTCCTTATTGTAGTTCTCTTGTGATCTTGTAGTTCTCCTTATTGTAGTTCTCTTGTGATCTTGTAGTTCTCCTGTGATCTTGTAGTTCTCTTGTGATCTTGTAGTTCTCCTGTGATCTTGTAGTTCTCTGTGATCTTGTAGTTCTCATGTGATCTTGTAGTTCTCATGTGATCTTGTAGTTCTCATGTGAACTTGTAGTTCTCTTGTGATCTTCTTGTGCTCTTGTAGTTCTCTTTTGATCTTCTTGTGATCTTGTAGTTCTCTTGTGATCTTGTAGTTCTCATGTGATCTTGTAGTTCTCATGTGATCTTGTAGTTCTCCTGGAATCTTGTAGTTCTCTTGTGATCTTGTAGTTCTCCTTATTGTAGTTCTCTTGTGATCTTGTAGTTCTCCTGTGATCTTGTAGTTCTCCTGTTATCTTGTAGTTCTCCTGTGATCTTGTAGTTCTCCTGTGATCTTGTAGTTCTCTGTGATTTTGTAGTTCTCTTGTGATCTTGTAGTTCTCATGTGATCTTGTAGTTCTCTTGTGATCTTCTTGTGATCTTGTAGTTCTCTTGTGATCTTGTAGTTCTCATGTGATCTTGTAGTTCTCCTGTGTTCTTGTAGTTCTCATGTGATCTTGTAGTTCTCCTTATTGTAGTTCTCTTGTGATCTTGTAGTTCTCTTGTGATCTTGTAGTTCTCTGTGATCTTGTAGTTCTCCTTATTGTAGTTCTCTTGTGATCTTGTAGTTCTCCTTATTGTAGTTCTCTTGTGATCTTCTAGTTCTCCTGTGATCTTGTAGTTCTCCTGTTATCTTGTAGTTCTCCTGTGATCTTGTAGTTCTCCTGTTATCTTGTAGTTCTCCTGTGATCTTGTAGTTCTCATGTGATCTTGTAGTTCTCTTGTGATCTTGTAGTTCTACTGTGATCTTGTAGTTCTCATGTGATCTTGTAGTTCTCCTTATTGTAGTTCTCTTGTGATCTTGTAGTTCTCTTGTGATCTTGTAGTTCTCTGTGATCTTGTAGTTCTCCTTATTGTAGTTCTCTTGTGATCTTGTAGTTCTCTTGTGATCTTGTAGTTCTCTGTGATCTTGTAGTTCTCCTGTTATCTTGTAGTTCTCCTGTGATCTTGTAGTTCTCCTGTTATCTTGTAGTTCTCCTGTGATCTTGTAGTTCTCATTTGATCTTGTAGTTCTCTTGTGATCTTGTAGTTCTCCTGTGATCTTGTAGTTCTCATGTGATCTTGTAGTTCTCCTTATTGTAGTTCTCTTGTGATCTTGTAGTTCTCTTGTGATCTTGTAGTTCTCTGTGATCTTGTAGTTCTCCTTATTGTAGTTCTCTTGTGATCTTGTAGTTCTCCTTATTGTAGTTCTCTTGTGATCTTGTAGTTCTCCTGTTATCTTGTAGTTCTCCTTTGATCTTGTAGTTCTCTTGTGATCTTGTAGTTCTCTTGTGATCTTGTAGTTCTCATGTGATCTTGTAGTTCTCTTGTGATCTTGTAGTTCTCCTGTAATCTTGTAGTTCTCCTGTGATCTTGTAGTTCTCTGTGATCTTGTAGTTCTCCTTATTGTAGTTCTCTTGTGATCTTGTAGTTCTCCTTATTGTAGTTCTCTTGTGATCTTGTAGTTCTCCTGTGATCTTGTAGTTCTCTTGTGATCTTGTAGTTCTCCTGTGATCTTGTAGTTCTCTGTGATCTTGTAGTTCTCATGTGATCTTGTAGTTCTCATGTGATCTTGTAGTTCTCATGTGAACTTGTAGTTCTCTTGTGATCTTCTTGTGATCTTGTAGTTCTCTTGTGATCTTCTTGTGATCTTGTAGTTCTCTTGTGATCTTGTAGTTCTCATGTGATCTTGTAGTTCTCTTGTGATCTTGTAGTTCTCATGTGATCTTGTAGTTCTCCTGGAATCTTGTAGTTCTCTTGTGATCTTGTAGTTCTCCTTATTGTAGTTCTCTTGTGATCTTGTAGTTCTCCTGTGATCTTGTAGTTCTCCTGTTATCTTGTAGTTCTCCTGTGATCTTGTAGTTCTCATTTGATCTTGTAGTTCTCTTGTGATCTTGTAGTTCTCCTGTGATCTTGTAGTTCTCTTGTGATCTTGTAGTTCTCTTGTGATCTTGTAGTTCTCATGTGATCTTGTAGTGCTCCTGTGATCTTGTAGTTCTCATGTGATCTTGTAGTTCTCATGTGATCTTGTAGTTCTCATGTGATCTTGTAGTTCTCATGTGATCTTGTAGTTCTCCTTATTGTAGTTCTCCTTATTGTAGTTCTCTTGTGATCTTGTAGTTCTCTTGTGATCTTGTAGTTCTCCTTATTGTAGTTCTCTTGTGATCTTGTAGTTCTCCTTATTGTAGTTCTCTTGTGATCTTGTAGTTCTCCTGTTATCTTGTAGTTCTCCTTTGATCTTGTAGTTCTCTTGTGATCTTGTAGTTCTCTTGTGATCTTGTAGTTCTCATGTGATCTTGTAGTTCTCTTGTGATCCTGTAGTTCTCCTGTAATCTTGTAGTTCTCCTGTGATCTTGTAGTTCTCTGTGATCTTGTAGTTCTCCTTATTGTAGTTCTCTTGTGATCTTGTAGTTCTCCTTATTGTAGTTCTCTTGTGATCTTGTAGTTCTCCTGTGATCTTGTAGTTCTCTTGTGATCTTGTAGTTCTCCTGTGATCTTGTAGTTCTCTGTGATCTTGTAGTTCTCATGTGATCTTGTAGTTCTCATGTGATCTTGTAGTTCTCATGTGAACTTGTAGTTCTCTTGTGATCTTCTTGTGATCTTGTAGTTCTCTTGTGATCTTCTTGTGATCTTGTAGTTCTCTTGTGATCTTGTAGTTCTCATGTGATCTTGTAGTTCTCCTGTGATCTTGTAGTTCTCTGTGATTTTGTAGTTCTCTTGTGATCTTGTAGTTCTCATTTGATCTTGTAGTTCTCTTGTGATCTTCTTGTGATCTTGTAGTTCTCTTGTGATCTTGTAGTTCTCATGTGATCTTGTAGTTCTCCTGTGTTCTTGTAGTTCTCATGTGATCTTGTAGTTCTCCTTATTGTAGTTCTCTTGTGATATTGTAGTTCTCTCGTGATCTTGTAGTTCTCTGTGATCTTGTAGTTCTCCTTATTGTAGTTCTCTTGTGATCTTGTAGTTCTCCTTATTGTAGTTCTCTTGTGATCTTCTAGTTCTCCTGTGATCTTGTAGTTCTCCTGTTATCTTGTAGTTCTCCTGTGATCTTGTAGTTCTCTTGTGATCTTCTTGTGATCTTGTAGTTCTCATGTGATCTTGTAGTTCGCTTGTGATCTTGTAGTTCTCATGTGATCTTGTAGTTGTCTTATGATCTTGTAGTTCTCATGTGATTTTGTAGTTTTCTTGTGATCTTGTAGTTCTCATGTGATCTTGTAGTTTTCTTGTGATCTTGTAGTTCTCCTGTGATCTTGTAGTTCTCCTGTGATCTTGTAGTTCTCATGTGATCTTGTAGTTCTCTTGTGATCTTCTTTTGATCTTGTAGTTCTCTTGTGATCTTGTAGTTCTCATGTGATCTTGTAGTTCTCTTGTGATCTTCTTGTGATCTTGTAGTTCTCTTGTGATCTTGTAGTTCTCTTGTGATCTTGTAGTTCTCATGTGATCTTGTAGTTCTCCTGTGATCTTGTAGTTCTCATGTGATCTTGTAGTTCTCATGTGATCTTGTAGTTCTCCTGTGATCTTGTAGTTCTCATGTGATCTTGTAGTTCTCCTTATTGTAGTTCTCTTGTGATCTTGTAGTTCTCTTGTAATCTTGTAGTTCTCCTTATTGTAGTTCTCTTCTGATCTTGTAGTTCTCCTGTTATCTTGTAGTTCTCCTTTGATCTTGTAGTTCTCTTGTGATCTTGTAGTTCTCCTGTGATCTTGTAGTTCTCATGTGATCTTGTAGTTCTCATGTGATCTTGTAGTTCTCTTGTGATCTTCTTGTGATCTTGTAGTTCTCTTGTGATCTTGTAGTTCTCGTGTGATCTTGTAGTTCTCTTGTGATCTTCTTGTGATCTTGTAGTTCTCTTGTGATCTTGTAGTTCTCTTGTGATCTTGTAGTTCTCATGTGATCTTGATGTTCTCCTGTGATCTTGTAGTTCTCATGTGATCTTGTAGTTCTCCTTATTGTAGTTCTCTTGTGATCTTGTAGTTCTCTTGTGATCTTGTAGTTCTCTGTCATCTTGTAGTTCTCCTTATTGTAGTTCTCTTGTGATCTTGTAGTTCTCCTTATTGTAGTTCTCTTGTTATCTTGTAGTTCTCTGTGATCTTGTAGTTCTCCTGTTATCTTGTAGTTCTCCTGTGATCTTGTAGTTCTCCTGTTATCTTGCAGTTCTCCTGTGATCTTGTAGTTCTCATTTGATCTTGTAGTTCTCTTGTGATCTTGTAGTTCTCCTGTGATCTTGTAGTTCTCATGTGATCTTGTATTTCTCCTTATTGTAGTTCTCTTGTGATCTTGTAGTTCTCTTGTGATCTTGTAGTTCTCTGTGATCTTGTAGTTCTCCTTATTGTAGTTCTCTTGTGATCTTGTAGTTCTCCTTATTGTAGTTCTCTTGTGATCTTGTAGTTCTCCTGTTATCTTGTAGTTCTCCTTTGATCTTGTAGTTCTCTTGTGATCTTGTAGTTCTCTTGTGATCTTGTAGTTCTCATGTGATCTTGTAGTTCTCTTGTGATCTTGTAGTTCTCCTGTAATCTTGTAGTTCTCCTGATATCTTGTAGTTCTCTGTGATCTTGTAGTTCTCCTTATTGTAGGTCTCTTGTGATCTTGTAGTTCTCCTTATTGTAGTTCTCTTGTGATCTTGTAGTTCTCCTGTGATCTTGTAGTTCTCTTGTGATCTTGTAGTTCTCCTGTGATCTTGTAGTTCTCTGTGATCTTGTAGTTCTCATGTGATCTTGTAGTTCTCATGTGATCTTGTAGTTCTCATGTGAACTTGTAGTTCTCTTGTGATCTTCTTGTGCTCTTGTAGTTCTCTTTTTCTCTTCTTGTGATCTTGTAGTTCTCTTGTGATCTTGTAGTTCTCATGTGTTCTTGTAGTTCTCATGTGATCTTGTAGTTCTCCTGGAATCTTGTAGTTCTCTTGTGATCTTGTAGTTCTCCTTATTGTAGTTCTCTTGTGATCTTGTAGTTCTCCTGTGATCTTGTAGTTCTCCTGTTATCTTGTAGTTCTCCTGTGATCTTGTAGTTCTCCTGTGATCTTGTAGTTCTCTGTGATTTTGTAGTTCTCTTGTGATCTTGTAGTTCTCATGTGATCTTGTAGTTCTCTTGTGATCTTCTTGTGATCTTGTAGTTCTCTTGTGATCTTGTAGTTCTCATGTGATCTTGTAGTTCTCCTGTGTTCTTGTAGTTCTCATGTGATCTTGTAGTTCTCCTTATTGTAGTTCTCTTGTGATCTTGTAGTTCTCTTGTGATCTTGTAGTTCTCTGTGATCTTGTAGTTCTCCTTATTGTAGTTCTCTTGTGATCTTGTAGTTCTCCTTATTGTAGTTCTCTTGTGATCTTCTAGTTCTCCTGTGATCTTGTAGTTCTCCTGTTATCTTGTAGTTCTCCTGTGATCTTGTAGTTCTCCTGTTATCTTGTAGTTCTCCTGTGATCTTGTAGTTCTCATGTGATCTTGTAGTTCTCTTGTGATCTTGTAGTTCTCCTGTGATCTTGTAGTTCTCATGTGATCTTGTAGTTCTCCTTATTGTAGTTCTCTTGTGATCTTGTAGTTCTCTTGTGATCTTGTAGTTCTCTGTGATCTTGTAGTTCTCCTTATTGTAGTTCTCTTGTGATCTTGTAGTTCTCTTGTGATCTTGTAGTTCTCTGTGATCTTGTAGTTCTCCTGTTATCTTGTAGTTCTCCTGTGATCTTGTAGTTCTCCTTTGATCTTGTAGTTCTCTTGTGATCTTGTAGTTCTCCTGTGATCTTGTAGTTCTCATGTGATCTTGTATTTCTCCTTATTGTAGTTCTCTTGTGATCTTGTAGTTCTCTTGTGATCTTGTAGTTCTCTGTGATCTTGTAGTTCTCCTTATTGTAGTTCTCTTGTGATCTTGTAGTTCTCCTTATTGTAGTTCTCTTGTGATCTTGTAGTTCTCCTGTTATCTTGTAGTTCTCCTTTGATCTTGTAGTTCTCTTGTGATCTTGTAGTTCTCTTGTGATCTTGTAGTTCTCATGTGATCTTGTAGTTCTCTTGTGATCTTGTAGTTCTCCTGTAATCTTGTAGTTCTCCTGATATCTTGTAGTTCTCTGTGATCTTGTAGTTCTCCTTATTGTAGTTCTCTTGTGATCTTGTAGTTCTCCTTATTGTAGTTCTCTTGTGATCTTGTAGTTCTCCTGTGATCTTGTAGTTCTCTTGTGATCTTGTAGTTCTCCTGTGATCTTGTAGTTCTCTGTGATCTTGTAGTTCTCATGTGATCTTGTAGTTCTCATGTGATCTTGTAGTTCTCATGTGAACTTGTAGTTCTCTTGTGATCTTCTTGTGCTCTTGTAGTTCTCTTTTGATCTTCTTGTGATCTTGTAGTTCTCTTGTGATCTTGTAGTTCTCATGTGATCTTGTAGTTCTCATGTGATCTTGTAGTTCTCCTGGAATCTTGTAGTTCTCTTGTGATCTTGTAGTTCTCCTTATTGTAGTTCTCTTGTGATCTTGTAGTTCTCCTGTGATCTTGTAGTTCTCCTGTTATCTTGTAGTTCTCCTGTGATCTTGTAGTTCTCCTGTGATCTTGTAGTTCTCTGTGATTTTGTAGTTCTCTTGTGATCTTGTAGTTCTCATGTGATCTTGTAGTTCTCTTGTGATCTTCTTGTGATCTTGTAGTTCTCTTGTGATCTTGTAGTTCTCATGTGATCTTGTAGTTCTCCTGTGTTCTTGTAGTTCTCATGTGATCTTGTAGTTCTCCTTATTGTAGTTCTCTTGTGATCTTGTAGTTCTCTTGTGATCTTGTAGTTCTCTGTGATCTTGTAGTTCTCCTTATTGTAGTTCTCTTGTGATCTTGTAGTTCTCCTTATTGTAGTTCTCTTGTGATCTTCTAGTTCTCCTGTGATCTTGTAGTTCTCCTGTTATCTTGTAGTTCTCCTGTGATCTTGTAGTTCTCCTGTTATCTTGTAGTTCTCCTGTGATCTTGTAGTTCTCATGTGATCTTGTAGTTCTCTTGTGATCTTGTAGTTCTACTGTGATCTTGTAGTTCTCATGTGATCTTGTAGTTCTCCTTATTGTAGTTCTCTTGTGATCTTGTAGTTCTCTTGTGATCTTGTAGTTCTCTGTGATCTTGTAGTTCTCCTTATTGTAGTTCTCTTGTGATCTTGTAGTTCTCTTGTGATCTTGTAGTTCTCTGTGATCTTGTAGTTCTCCTGTTATCTTGTAGTTCTCCTGTGATCTTGTAGTTCTCCTGTTATCTTGTAGTTCTCCTGTGATCTTGTAGTTCTCATTTGATCTTGTAGTTCTCTTGTGATCTTGTAGTTCTCCTGTGATCTTGTAGTTCTCATGTGATCTTGTAGTTCTCCTTATTGTAGTTCTCTTGTGATCTTGTAGTTCTCTTGTGATCTTGTAGTTCTCTGTGATCTTGTAGTTCTCCTTATTGTAGTTCTCTTGTGATCTTGTAGTTCTCCTTATTGTAGTTCTCTTGTGATCTTGTAGTTCTCCTGTTATCTTGTAGTTCTCCTTTGATCTTGTAGTTCTCTTGTGATCTTGTAGTTCTCTTGTGATCTTGTAGTTCTCATGTGATCTTGTAGTTCTCATGTGAACTTGTAGTTCTCTTGTGATCTTCTTGTGCTCTTGTAGTTCTCTTTTTCTCTTCTTGTGATCTTGTAGTTCTCTTGTGATCTTGTAGTTCTCATGTGATCTTGTAGTTCTCATGTGATCTTGTAGTTCTCCTGGAATCTTGTAGTTCTCTTGTGATCTTGTAGTTCTCCTTATTGTAGTTCTCTTGTGATCTTGTAGTTCTCCTGTGATCTTGTAGTTCTCCTGTTATCTTGTAGTTCTCCTGTGATCTTGTAGTTCTCCTGTGATTTTGTAGTTCTCTGTGATTTTGTAGTTCTCTTGTGATCTTGTAGTTCTCATGTGATCTTGTAGTTCTCTTGTGATCTTCTTGTGATCTTGTAGTTCTCTTGTGATCTTGTAGTTCTCATGTGATCTTGTAGTTCTCCTGTGTTCTTGTAGTTCTCATGTGATCTTGTAGTTCTCCTTATTGTAGTTCTCTTGTGATCTTGTAGTTCTCTTGTGATCTTGTAGTTCTCTGTGATCTTGTAGTTCTCCTTATTGTAGTTCTCTTGTGATCTTGTAGTTCTCCTTATTGTAGTTCTCTTGTGATCTTCTAGTTCTCCTGTGATCTTGTAGTTCTCCTGTTATCTTGTAGTTCTCCTGTGATCTTGTAGTTCTCCTGTTATCTTGTAGTTCTCCTGTGATCTTGTAGTTCTCATTTGATCTTGTAGTTCTCTTGTGATCTTGTAGTTCTCCTGTGATCTTGTAGTTCTCATGTGATCTTGTATTTCTCCTTATTGTAGTTCTCTTGTGATCTTGTAGTTCTCTTGTGATCTTGTAGTTCTCTGTGATCTTGTAGTTCTCCTTATTGTAGTTCTCTTGTGATCTTGTAGTTCTCCTTATTGTAGTTCTCTTGTGATCTTGTAGTTCTCCTGTTATCTTGTAGTTCTCCTTTGATCTTGTAGTTCTCTTGTGATCTTGTTGTTCTCTTGTGATCTTGTAGTTCTCATGTGATCTTGTAGTTCTCTTGTGATCTTGTAGTTCTCCTGTAATCTTGTAGTTCTCCTGATATCTTGTAGTTCTCTGTGATCTTGTAGTTCTCCTTATTGTAGTTCTCTTGTGATCTTGTAGTTCTCCTTATTGTAGTTCTCTTGTGATCTTGTAGTTCTCCTGTGATCTTGTAGTTCTCTTGTGATCTTGTAGTTCTCCTGTGATCTTGTAGTTCTCTGTGATCTTGTAGTTCTCATGTGATCTTGTAGTTCTCATGTGATCTTGTAGTTCTCATGTGAACTTGTAGTTCTCTTGTGATCTTCTTGTGCTCTTGTAGTTCTCTTTTGATCTTCTTGTGATCTTGTAGTTCTCTTGTGATCTTGTAGTTCTCATGTGATCTTGTAGTTCTCATGTGATCTTGTAGTTCTCCTGGAATCTTGTAGTTCTCTTGTGATCTTGTAGTTCTCCTTATTGTAGTTCTCTTGTGATCTTGTAGTTCTCCTGTGATCTTGTAGTTCTCCTGTTATCTTGTAGTTCTCCTGTGATCTTGTAGTTCTCCTGTGATCTTGTAGTTCTCTGTGATTTTGTAGTTCTCTTGTGATCTTGTAGTTCTCATGTGATCTTGTAGTTCTCTTGTGATCTTCTTGTGATCTTGTAGTTCTCTTGTGATCTTGTAGTTCTCATGTGATCTTGTAGTTCTCCTGTGTTCTTGTAGTTCTCATGTGATCTTGTAGTTCTCCTTATTGTAGTTCTCTTGTGATCTTGTAGTTCTCTTGTGATCTTGTAGTTCTCTGTGATCTTGTAGTTCTCCTTATTGTAGTTCTCTTGTGATCTTGTAGTTCTCCTTATTGTAGTTCTCTTGTGATCTTCTAGTTCTCCTGTGATCTTGTAGTTCTCCTGTTATCTTGTAGTTCTCCTGTGATCTTGTAGTTCTCCTGTTATCTTGTAGTTCTCCTGTGATCTTGTAGTTCTCATGTGATCTTGTAGTTCTCTTGTGATCTTGTAGTTCTACTGTGATCTTGTAGTTCTCATGTGATCTTGTAGTTCTCCTTATTGTAGTTCTCTTGTGATCTTGTAGTTCTCTTGTGATCTTGTAGTTCTCTGTGATCTTGTAGTTCTCCTTATTGTAGTTCTCTTGTGATCTTGTAGTTCTCTTGTGATCTTGTAGTTCTCTGTGATCTTGTAGTTCTCCTGTTATCTTGTAGTTCTCCTGTGATCTTGTAGTTCTCCTGTTATCTTGTAGTTCTCCTGTGATCTTGTAGTTCTCATTTGATCTTGTAGTTCTCTTGTGATCTTGTAGTTCTCCTGTGATATTGTAGTTCTCATGTGATCTTGTAGTTCTCCTTATTGTAGTTCTCTTGTGATCTTGTAGTTCTCTTGTGATCTTGTAGTTCTCTGTGATCTTGTAGTTCTCCTTATTGTAGTTCTCTTGTGATCTTGTAGTTCTCCTTATTGTAGTTCTCTTGTGATCTTGTAGTTCTCCTGTTATCTTGTAGTTCTCCTTTGATCTTGTAGTTCTCTTGTGATCTTGTAGTTCTCTTGTGATCTTGTAGTTCTCATGTGATCTTGTAGTTCTCTTGTGATCTTGTAGTTCTCCTGTAATCTTGTAGTTCTCCTGTGATCTTGTAGTTCTCTGTGATCTTGTAGTTCTCCTTATTGTAGTTCTCTTGTGATCTTGTAGTTCTCCTTATTGTAGTTCTCTTGTGATCTTGTAGTTCTCCTGTGATCTTGTAGTTCTCTTGTGATCTTGTAGTTCTCCTGTGATCTTGTAGTTCTCTGTGATCTTGTAGTTCTCATGTGATCTTGTAGTTCTCATGTGATCTTGTAGTTCTCATGTGAACTTGTAGTTCTCTTGTGATCTTCTTGTGATCTTGTAGTTCTCTTGTGATCTTCTTGTGATCTTGTAGTTCTCTTGTGATCTTGTAGTTCTCATGTGATCTTGTAGTTCTCTTGTGATCTTGTAGTTCTCATGTGATCTTGTAGTTCTCCTGGAATCTTGTAGTTCTCTTGTGATCTTGTAGTTCTCCTTATTGTAGTTCTCTTGTGATCTTGTAGTTCTCCTGTGATCTTGTAGTTCTCCTGTTATCTTGTAGTTCTCCTGTGATCTTGTAGTTCTCCTGTGATCTTGTAGTGCTCTGTGATCTTGTAGTTCTCCTGTTATCTTGTAGTTCTCCTGTGATCTTGTAGTTCTCATTTGATCTTGTAGTTCTCTTGTGATCTTGTAGTTCTCCTGTGATCTTGTAGTTCTCTTGTGATCTTGTAGTTCTCTTGTGATCTTGTAGTTCTCATGTGATCTTGTAGTGCTCCTGTGATCTTGTAGTTCTCATGTGATCTTGTAGTTCTCATGTGATCTTGTAGTTCTCATGTGATCTTGTAGTTCTCATGTGATCTTGTAGTTCTCCTTATTGTAGTTCTCCTTATTGTAGTTCTCTTGTGATCTTGTAGTTCTCTTGTGATCTTGTAGTTCTCCTTATTGTAGTTCTCTTGTGATCTTGTAGTTCTCCTTATTGTAGTTCTCTTGTGATCTTGTAGTTCTCCTGTTATCTTGTAGTTCTCCTTTGATCTTGTAGTTCTCTTGTGATCTTGTAGTTCTCTTGTGATCTTGTAGTTCTCATGTGATCTTGTAGTTCTCTTGTGATCCTGTAGTTCTCCTGTAATCTTGTAGTTCTCCTGTGATCTTGTAGTTCTCTGTGATCTTGTAGTTCTCCTTATTGTAGTTCTCTTGTGATCTTGTAGTTCTCCTTATTGTAGTTCTCTTGTGATCTTGTAGTTCTCCTGTGATCTTGTAGTTCTCTTGTGATCTTGTAGTTCTCCTGTGATCTTGTAGTTCTCTGTGATCTTGTAGTTCTCATGTGATCTTGTAGTTCTCATGTGATCTTGTAGTTCTCATGTGAACTTGTAGTTCTCTTGTGATCTTCTTGTGATCTTGTAGTTCTCTTGTGATCTTCTTGTGATCTTGTAGTTCTCTTGTGATCTTGTAGTTCTCATGTGATCTTGTAGTTCTCCTGTGATCTTGTAGTTCTCTGTGATTTTGTAGTTCTCTTGTGATCTTGTAGTTCTCATTTGATCTTGTAGTTCTCTTGTGATCTTCTTGTGATCTTGTAGTTCTCTTGTGATCTTGTAGTTCTCATGTGATCTTGTAGTTCTCCTGTGTTCTTGTAGTTCTCATGTGATCTTGTAGTTCTCCTTATTGTAGTTCTCTTGTGATATTGTAGTTCTCTCGTGATCTTGTAGTTCTCTGTGATCTTGTAGTTCTCCTTATTGTAGTTCTCTTGTGATCTTGTAGTTCTCCTTATTGTAGTTCTCTTGTGATCTTCTAGTTCTCCTGTGATCTTGTAGTTCTCCTGTTATCTTGTAGTTCTCCTGTGATCTTGTAGTTCTCTTGTGATCTTCTTGTGATCTTGTAGTTCTCATGTGATCTTGTAGTTCGCTTGTGATCTTGTAGTTCTCATGTGATCTTGTAGTTGTCTTATGATCTTGTAGTTCTCATGTGATTTTGTAGTTTTCTTGTGATCTTGTAGTTCTCATGTGATCTTGTAGTTTTCTTGTGATCTTGTAGTTCTCCTGTGATCTTGTAGTTCTCCTGTGATCTTGTAGTTCTCATGTGATCTTGTAGTTCTCTTGTGATCTTCTTTTGATCTTGTAGTTCTCTTGTGATCTTGTAGTTCTCATGTGATCTTGTAGTTCTCTTGTGATCTTCTTGTGATCTTGTAGTTCTCTTGTGATCTTGTAGTTCTCTTGTGATCTTGTAGTTCTCATGTGATCTTGTAGTTCTCCTGTGATCTTGTAGTTCTCATGTGATCTTGTAGTTCTCATGTGATCTTGTAGTTCTCCTGTGATCTTGTAGTTCTCATGTGATCTTGTAGTTCTCCTTATTGTAGTTCTCTTGTGATCTTGTAGTTCTCTTGTGATCTTGTAGTTCTCCTTATTGTAGTTCTCTTCTGATCTTGTAGTTCTCCTGTTATCTTGTAGTTCTCCTTTGATCTTGTAGTTCTCTTGTGATCTTGTAGTTCTCCTGTGATCTTGTAGTTCTCATGTGATCTTGTAGTTCTCATGTGATCTTGTAGTTCTCTTGTGATCTTCTTGTGATCTTGTAGTTCTCTTGTGATCTTGTAGTTCTCGTGTGATCTTGTAGTTCTCTTGTGATCTTCTTGTGATCTTGTAGTTCTCTTGTGATCTTGTAGTTCTCTTGTGATCTTGTAGTTCTCATGTGATCTTGATGTTCTCCTGTGATCTTGTAGTTCTCATGTGATCTTGTAGTTCTCCTTATTGTAGTTCTCTTGTGATCTTGTAGTTCTCTTGTGATCTTGTAGTTCTCTGTCATCTTGTAGTTCTCCTTATTGTAGTTCTCTTGTGATCTTGTAGTTCTCCTTATTGTAGTTCTCTTGTTATCTTGTAGTTCTCTGTGATCTTGTAGTTCTCCTGTTATCTTGTAGTTCTCCTGTGATCTTGTAGTTCTCCTGTTATCTTGCAGTTCTCCTGTGATCTTGTAGTTCTCATTTGATCTTGTAGTTCTCTTGTGATCTTGTAGTTCTCCTGTGATCTTGTAGTTCTCATGTGATCTTGTATTTCTCCTTATTGTAGTTCTCTTGTGATCTTGTAGTTCTCTTGTGATCTTGTAGTTCTCTGTGATCTTGTAGTTCTCCTTATTGTAGTTCTCTTGTGATCTTGTAGTTCTCCTTATTGTAGTTCTCTTGTGATCTTGTAGTTCTCCTGTTATCTTGTAGTTCTCCTTTGATCTTGTAGTTCTCTTGTGATCTTGTAGTTCTCTTGTGATCTTGTAGTTCTCATGTGATCTTGTAGTTCTCTTGTGATCTTGTAGTTCTCCTGTAATCTTGTAGTTCTCCTGATATCTTGTAGTTCTCTGTGATCTTGTAGTTCTCCTTATTGTAGGTCTCTTGTGATCTTGTAGTTCTCCTTATTGTAGTTCTCTTGTGATCTTGTAGTTCTCCTGTGATCTTGTAGTTCTCTTGTGATCTTGTAGTTCTCCTGTGATCTTGTAGTTCTCTGTGATCTTGTAGTTCTCATGTGATCTTGTAGTTCTCATGTGATCTTGTAGTTCTCATGTGAACTTGTAGTTCTCTTGTGATCTTCTTGTGCTCTTGTAGTTCTCTTTTTCTCTTCTTGTGATCTTGTAGTTCTCTTGTGATCTTGTAGTTCTCATGTGTTCTTGTAGTTCTCATGTGATCTTGTAGTTCTCCTGGAATCTTGTAGTTCTCTTGTGATCTTGTAGTTCTCCTTATTGTAGTTCTCTTGTGATCTTGTAGTTCTCCTGTGATCTTGTAGTTCTCCTGTTATCTTGTAGTTCTCCTGTGATCTTGTAGTTCTCCTGTGATCTTGTAGTTCTCTGTGATTTTGTAGTTCTCTTGTGATCTTGTAGTTCTCATGTGATCTTGTAGTTCTCTTGTGATCTTCTTGTGATCTTGTAGTTCTCTTGTGATCTTGTAGTTCTCATGTGATCTTGTAGTTCTCCTGTGTTCTTGTAGTTCTCATGTGATCTTGTAGTTCTCCTTATTGTAGTTCTCTTGTGATCTTGTAGTTCTCTTGTGATCTTGTAGTTCTCTGTGATCTTGTAGTTCTCCTTATTGTAGTTCTCTTGTGATCTTGTAGTTCTCCTTATTGTAGTTCTCTTGTGATCTTCTAGTTCTCCTGTGATCTTGTAGTTCTCCTGTTATCTTGTAGTTCTCCTGTGATCTTGTAGTTCTCCTGTTATCTTGTAGTTCTCCTGTGATCTTGTAGTTCTCATGTGATCTTGTAGTTCTCTTGTGATCTTGTAGTTCTCCTGTGATCTTGTAGTTCTCATGTGATCTTGTAGTTCTCCTTATTGTAGTTCTCTTGTGATCTTGTAGTTCTCTTGTGATCTTGTAGTTCTCTGTGATCTTGTAGTTCTCCTTATTGTAGTTCTCTTGTGATCTTGTAGTTCTCTTGTGATCTTGTAGTTCTCTGTGATCTTGTAGTTCTCCTGTTATCTTGTAGTTCTCCTGTGATCTTGTAGTTCTCCTGTTATCTTGTAGTTCTCCTGTGATCTTGTAGTTCTCATTTGATCTTGTAGTTCGCTTGTGATCTTGTAGTTCTCCTGTGATCTTGTAGTTCTCATGTGATCTTGTAGTTCTCCTTATTGTAGTTCTCTTGTGATCTTGTAGTTCTCTTGTGATCTTGTAGTTCTCTGTGATCTTGTAGTTCTCCTTATTGTAGTTCTCTTGTGATCTTGTAGTTCTCCTTATTGTAGTTCTCTTGTGATCTTGTAGTTCTCCTGTTATCTTGTAGTTCTCCTTTGATCTTGTAGTTCTCTTGTGATCTTGTAGTTCTCTTGTGATCTTGTAGTTCTCATGTGATCTTGTAGTTCTCTTGTGATCTTGTAGTTCTCCTGTAATCTTGTAGTTCTCCTGTGATCTTGTAGTTCTCTGTGATCTTGTAGTTCTCCTTATTGTAGTTCTCTTGTGATCTTGTAGTTCTCCTTATTGTAGTCCTCTTGTGATCTTGTAGTTCTCCTGTGATCTTGTAGTTCTCTTGTGATCTTGTAGTTCTCCTGTGATCTTGTAGTTCTCTGTGATCTTGTAGTTCTCATGTGATCTTGTAGTTCTCATGTGATCTTGTAGTTCTCATGTGAACTTGTAGTTCTCTTGTGATCTTCTTGTGATCTTGTAGTTCTCTTGTGATCTTCTTGTGATCTTGTAGTTCTCTTGTGATCTTGTAGTTCTCATGTGATCTTGTAGTTCTCTTGTGATCTTGTAGTTCTCATGTGATCTTGTAGTTCTCCTGGAATCTTGTAGTTCTCTTGTGATCTTGTAGTTCTCCTTATTGTAGTTCTCTTGTGATCTTGTAGTTCTCCTGTGATCTTGTAGTTCTCCTGTTATCTTGTAGTTCTCCTGTGATCTTGTAGTTCTCCTGTGATCTTGTAGTTCTCTGTGATCTTGTAGTTCTCCTGTTATCTTGTAGTTCTCCTGTGATCTTGTAGTTCTCATTTGATCTTGTAGTTCTCTTGTGATCTTGTAGTTCTCCTGTGATCTTGTAGTTCTCATGTGATCTTGTAGTTCTCCTTATTGTAGTTCTCTTGTGATTTTGTAGTTCTCTTGTGATCTTGTAGTTCTCTGTGATCTTGTAGTTCTCCTTATTGTAGTTCTCTTGTGATCTTGTAGTTCTCCTTATTGTAGTTCTCTTGTGATCTTCTAGTTCTCCTGTGATCTTGTAGTTCTCCTGTTATCTTGTAGTTCTCCTGTGATCTTGTAGTTCTCCTGTGATCTTGTAGTTCTCCTGTGATCTTGTAGTTCTCATGTGATCTTGTAGTTCTCTTGTGATCTTGTAGTTCTCCTGTGATCTTGTAGTTCTCATGTGATCTTGTAGTTCTCCTTATTGTAGTTCTCTTGTGATCTTGTAGTTCTCTTGTGATCTTGTAGTTCTCTGTGATATTGTAGTTCTCCTTATTGTAGTTCTCTTGTGATCTTGTAGTTCTCCTTATTGTAGTTCTCTTGTGATCTTGTAGTTCTCCTGTTATCTTGTAGTTCTCCTTTGATCTTGTAGTTCTCTTGTGATCTTGTAGTTCTCTGTGATCTTGTAGTTCTCATGTGATCTTGTAGTTCTCATGTGATCTTGTAGTTCTCTTGTGATCTTGTAGTTCTCCTGTGATCTTGTAGTTCTCCTGTGATGTTCTAGTTCTCTGTGATCTTGTAGTTCTCCTTATTGTATTTCTCTTGTGATCTTGTAGTTCTCCTTATTGTAGTTCTCTTGTGATCTTGTAGTTCTCATGTGATCTTGTAGTTCTCCTTATTGTAGTTCTCTTGTGATCTTGTAGTTCTCTTGTGATCTTGTAGTTCTCCTTATTGTAGTTCTCTTGTGATCTTGTAGTTCTCCTGTTATCTTTTAGTTCTCCTTTGATCTTGTAGTTCTCCTGTTATCTTGTAGTTCTCCTGTGATCTTGTAGTTCTCATGTGATCTTGTAGTTCTCCTGTGATCTTGTAGTTCTCATGTGATCTTGTACTTCTCATGTGATCTTGTAGTTCTCCTGTGATCTTGTAGTTCTCCTGTGTTCTTGTAGTTCTCATGTGATCTTGTAGTTCTCCTTATTGTAGTTCTCTTGTGATCTTGTAGTTCTCTTGTGATCTTGTAGTTCTCTGTGATCTTGTAGTTCTCCTTATTGTAGTTCTCTTGTGATCTTGTAGTTCTCCTTATTGTAGTTCTCTTGTGATCTTCTACTTCTCCTGTGATCTTGTAGTTCTCCTGTTATCTTGTAGTTCTCCTGTGATCTTGTAGTTCTCCTGTTATCTTGTAGTTCTCCTGTGATCTTGTAGTTCTCATTTGATCTTGTAGTTCTCTTGTGATCTTGTAGTTCTCCTGTGATCTTGTAGTTCTCATGTGATCTTGTATTTCTCCTTATTGTAGTTCTCTTGTGATCTTGTAGTTCTCTTGTGATCTTGTAGTTCTCTGTGATCTTGTAGTTCTCCTTATTGTAGTTCTCTTGTGATCTTGTAGTTCTCCTTATTGTAGTTCTCTTGTGATCTTGTAGTTCTCCTGTTATCTTGTAGTTCTCCTTTGATCTTGTAGTTCTCTTGTGATCTTGTAGTTCTCTTGTGATCTTGTAGTTCTCATGTGATCTTGTAGTTCTCTTGTGATCTTGTAGTTCTCCTGTAATCTTGTAGTTCTCCTGATATCTTGTAGTTCTCTGTGATCATGTAGTTCTCCTTATTGTAGTTCTCTTGTGATCTTGTAGTTCTCCTTATTGTAGTTCTCTTGTGATCTTGTAGTTCTCCTGTGATCTTGTAGTTCTCTTGTGATCTTGTAGTTCTCCTGTGATCTTGTAGTTCTCTGTGATCTTGTAGTTCTCATGTGATCTTGTAGTTCTCATGTGATCTTGTAGTTCTCATGTGAACTTGTAGTTCTCTTGTGATCTTCTTGTGCTCTTGTAGTTCTCTTTTGATCTTCTTGTGATCTTGTAGTTCTCTTGTGATCTTGTAGTTCTCATGTGATCTTGTAGTTCTCATGTGATCTTGTAGTTCTCCTGGAATCTTGTAGTTCTCTTGTGATCTTGTAGTTCTCCTTATTGTAGTTCTCTTGTGATCTTGTAGTTCTCCTGCGATCTTGTAGTTCTCCTGTTATCTTGTAGTTCTCCTGTGATCTTGTAGTTCTCCTGTGATCTTGTAGTTCTCTGTGATTTTGTAGTTCTCTTGTGATCTTGTAGTTCTCATGTGATCTTGTAGTTCTCTTGTGATCTTCTTGTGATCTTGTAGTTCTCTTGTGATCTTGTAGTTCTCATGTGATCTTGTAGTTCTCCTGTGTTCTTGTAGTTCTCATGTGATCTTGTAGTTCTCCTTATTGTAGTTCTCTTGTGATCTTGTAGTTCTCTTGTGATCTTGTAGTTCTCTGTGATCTTGTAGTTCTCCTTATTGTAGTTCTCTTGTGATCTTCTAGTTCTCCTTATTGTAGTTCTCTTGTGATCTTCTAGTTCTCCTGTGATCTTGTAGTTCTCCTGTTATCTTGTAGTTCTCCTGTGATCTTGTAGTTCTCCTGTGATCTTGTAGTTCTCATGTGATCTTATAGTTCTCTTGTGATCTTGTAGTTCTCCTGTGATCTTGTAGTTCTCATGTGATCTTGTAGTTCTCCTTATTGTAGTTCTCTTGTGATCTTGTAGTTCTCTTGTGATCTTGTAGTTCTCTGTGATCTTGTAGTTCTCCTTATTGTAGTTCTCTTGTGATCTTGTAGTTCTCTTGTGATCTTGTAGTTCTCTGTGATCTTGTAGTTCTCCTGTTATCTTGTAGTTCTCCTGTGATCTTGTAGTTCTCCTGTTATCTTGTAGTTCTCCTGTGATCTTGTAGTTCTCATTTGATCTTGTAGTTCTCTTGTGATCTTGTAGTTCTCCTGTGATCTTGTAGTTCTCATGTGATCTTGTAGTTCTCCTGTGATCTTGTAGTTCTCCTGTTATCTTGTAGTTCTCCTGTGATCTTGTAGTTCTCATTTGATCTTGTAGTTCTCTTGTGATCTTGTAGTTCTCCTGTGATCTTGTAGTTCTCATGTGATCTTGTAGTTCTCCTTATTGTAGTTCTCTTGTGATCTTGTAGTTCTCTTGTGATCTTGTAGTTCTCTGTTATCTTGTAGTTCTCCTTATTGTAGTTCTCTTGTGATCTTGTAGTTCTCCTTATTGTAGTTCTCTTGTGATCTTGTAGTTCTCCTGTTATCTTGTAGTTCTCCTTTGATCTTGTAGTTCTCTTGTGATCTTGTAGTTCTCTTGTGATCTTGTAGTTCTCATGTGATCTTGTAGTTCTCTTGTGATCTTGTAGTTCTCCTGTAATCTTGTAGTTCTCCTGTGATCTTGTAGTTCTCTGTGATCTTGTAGTTCTCCTTATTGTAGTTCTCTTGTGATCTTGTAGTTCTCCTTATTGTAGTTCTCTTGTGATCTTGTAGTTCTCCTGTGATCTTGTAGTTCTCTTGTGATCTTGTAGTTCTCCTGTGATCTTGTAGTTCTCTGTGATCTTGTAGTTCTCATGTGATCTTGTAGTTCTCATGTGATCTTGTAGTTCTCATGTGAACTTGTAGTTCTCTTGTGATCTTCTTGTGATCTTGTAGTTCTCTTGTGATCTTGTAGTTCTCATGTGATCTTGTAGTTCTCTTGTGATCTTGTAGTTCTCATGTGATCTTGTAGTTCTCCTGGAATCTTGTAGTTCTCTTGTGATCTTGTAGTTCTCCTTATTGTAGTTCTCTTGTGATCTTGTATTTCTCCTGTGATCTTGTAGTTCTCCTGTTATCTTGTAGTTCTCCTGTGATCTTGTAGTTCTCCTGTGATCTTGTAGTTCTCTGTGATCTTGTAGTTCTCCTGTTATCTTGTAGTTCTCCTTTGATCTTGTAGTTCTCATTTGATCTTGTAGTTCTCTTGTGATCTTGTAGTTCTCCTGTGATCTTGTAGTTCTCATGTGATCTTGTAGTTCTCCTTATTGTAGTTCTCTTGTGATCTTGTAGTTCTCTTGTGATCTTGTAGTTCTCTGTGATCTTGTAGTTCTCCTTATTGTAGTTCTCTTGTGATCTTGTAGTTCTCCTTATTGTAGTTCTCTTGTGATCTTCTAGTTCTCCTGTGATCTTGTAGTTCTCCTGTTATCTTGTAGTTCTCCTGTGATCTTGTAGTTCTCCTGTGATCTTGTAGTTCTCATGTGATCTTGTAGTTCTCTTGTGATCTTGTAGTTCTCCTGTGATCTTGTAGTTCTCATGTGATCTTGTAGTTCTCCTTATTGTAGTTCTCTTGTGATCTTGTAGTTCTCTTGTGATCTTGTAGTTCTCTGTGATCTTGTAGTTCTCCTTATTGTAGTTCTCTTGTGATCTTGTAGTTCTCCTTATTGTAGTTCTCTTGTGATCTTGTAGTTCTCCTGTTATCTTGTAGTTCTCCTTTGATCTTGTAGTTCTCTTGTGATCTTGTAGTTCTCATGTGATCTTGTAGTTCTCCTTATTGTAGTTCTCTTGTGATCTTGTAGTTCTCTTGTGATCTTGTAGTTCTCTGTGATCTTGTAGTTCTCCTTATTGTAGTTCTCTTGTGATCTTCTAGTTCTCCTTATTGTAGTTCTCTTGTGATCTTCTAGTTCTCCTGTGATCTTGTAGTTCTCCTGTTATCTTGTAGTTCTCCTGTGATCTTGTAGTTCTCCTGTGATCTTGTAGTTCTCATGTGATCTTATAGTTCTCTTGTGATCTTGTAGTTCTCCTGTGATCTTGTAGTTCTCATGTGATCTTGTAGTTCTCCTTATTGTAGTTCTCTTGTGATCTTGTAGTTCTCTTGTGATCTTGTAGTTCTCTGTGATCTTGTAGTTCTCCTTATTGTAGTTCTCTTGTGATCTTGTAGTTCTCTTGTGATCTTGTAGTTCTCTGTGATCTTGTAGTTCTCCTGTTATCTTGTAGTTCTCCTGTGATCTTGTAGTTCTCCTGTTATCTTGTAGTTCTCCTGTGATCTTGTAGTTCTCATTTGATCTTGTAGTTCTCTTGTGATCTTGTAGTTCTCCTGTGATCTTGTAGTTCTCATGTGATCTTGTAGTTCTCCTGTGATCTTGTAGTTCTCCTGTTATCTTGTAGTTCTCCTGTGATCTTGTAGTTCTCATTTGATCTTGTAGTTCTCTTGTGATCTTGTAGTTCTCCTGTGATCTTGTAGTTCTCATGTGATCTTGTAGTTCTCCTTATTGTAGTTCTCTTGTGATCTTGTAGTTCTCTTGTGATCTTGTAGTTCTCTGTTATCTTGTAGTTCTCCTTATTGTAGTTCTCTTGTGATCTTGTAGTTCTCCTTATTGTAGTTCTCTTGTGATCTTGTAGTTCTCCTGTTATCTTGTAGTTCTCCTTTGATCTTGTAGTTCTCTTGTGATCTTGTAGTTCTCTTGTGATCTTGTAGTTCTCATGTGATCTTGTAGTTCTCTTGTGATCTTGTAGTTCTCCTGTAATCTTGTAGTTCTCCTGTGATCTTGTAGTTCTCTGTGATCTTGTAGTTCTCCTTATTGTAGTTCTCTTGTGATCTTGTAGTTCTCCTTATTGTAGTTCTCTTGTGATCTTGTAGTTCTCCTGTGATCTTGTAGTTCTCTTGTGATCTTGTAGTTCTCCTGTGATCTTGTAGTTCTCTGTGATCTTGTAGTTCTCATGTGATCTTGTAGTTCTCATGTGATCTTGTAGTTCTCATGTGAACTTGTAGTTCTCTTGTGATCTTCTTGTGATCTTGTAGTTCTCTTGTGATCTTGTAGTTCTCATGTGATCTTGTAGTTCTCTTGTGATCTTGTAGTTCTCATGTGATCTTGTAGTTCTCCTGGAATCTTGTAGTTCTCTTGTGATCTTGTAGTTCTCCTTATTGTAGTTCTCTTGTGATCTTGTATTTCTCCTGTGATCTTGTAGTTCTCCTGTTATCTTGTAGTTCTCCTGTGATCTTGTAGTTCTCCTGTGATCTTGTAGTTCTCTGTGATCTTGTAGTTCTCCTGTTATCTTGTAGTTCTCCTTTGATCTTGTAGTTCTCATTTGATCTTGTAGTTCTCTTGTGATCTTGTAGTTCTCCTGTGATCTTGTAGTTCTCATGTGATCTTGTAGTTCTCCTTATTGTAGTTCTCTTGTGATCTTGTAGTTCTCTTGTGATCTTGTAGTTCTCTGTGATCTTGTAGTTCTCCTTATTGTAGTTCTCTTGTGATCTTGTAGTTCTCCTTATTGTAGTTCTCTTGTGATCTTCTAGTTCTCCTGTGATCTTGTAGTTCTCCTGTTATCTTGTAGTTCTCCTGTGATCTTGTAGTTCTCCTGTGATCTTGTAGTTCTCATGTGATCTTGTAGTTCTCTTGTGATCTTGTAGTTCTCCTGTGATCTTGTAGTTCTCATGTGATCTTGTAGTTCTCCTTATTGTAGTTCTCTTGTGATCTTGTAGTTCTCTTGTGATCTTGTAGTTCTCTGTGATCTTGTAGTTCTCCTTATTGTAGTTCTCTTGTGATCTTGTAGTTCTCCTTATTGTAGTTCTCTTGTGATCTTGTAGTTCTCCTGTTATCTTGTAGTTCTCCTTTGATCTTGTAGTTCTCTTGTGATCTTGTAGTTCTCCTGTGATCTTGTAGTTCTCTGTGATCTTGTAGTTCTCATGTGATCTTGTAGTTCTCATGTGATCTTGTAGTTCTCTTGTGATCTTGTAGTTCTCCTGTGATCTTGTAGTTCTCCTGTGATCTTCTAGTTCTCTGTGATCTTGTAGTTCTTCTTATTGTATTTCTCTTGTGATCTTGTAGTTCTCCTTATTGTAGTTCTCTTGTGATCTTGTAGTTCTCATGTGATCTTGTAGTTCTCCTTATTGTAGTTCTCTTGTGATCTTGTAGTTCTCTTGTGATCTTGTAGTTCTCCTTATTGTAGTTCTCTTGTGATCTTGTAGTTCTCCTGTTATCTTTTAGTTCTCCTTTGATCTTATAGTTCTCCTGTTATCTTGTAGTTCTCCTGTGATCTTGTAGTTCTCATGTGATGTTGTAGTTCTCCTGTGATCTTGTAGTTCTCATGTGATCTTGTAGTTCTCATGTGATCTTGTAGTTCTCCTGTGATCTTGTAGTTCTCATGTGATCTTGTAGTTGTCCTTATTGTAGTTCTCTTGTGATCTTGTAGTTCTCTTGTGATCTTGTAGTTCTCCTTATTGTAGTTCTCTTGTGATCTTGTAGTTCTCCTGTTATCTTGTAGTTCTCCTTTGATCTTGTAGTTCTCTTGTGATCTTGTAGTTCTCCTGTGATCTTGTAGTTCTCATGTGATCTTGTAGTTCTCATGTGATCTTGTAGTTCTCTTGTGATCTTCTTGTGATCTTGTAGCTCTCTTGTGATCTTGTAGTTCTCATGTGATCTTGTAGTTCTCTTGTGATCTTCTTGTGATCTTGTAGTTCTCTTGTGATCTTGTAGTTCTCTTGTGATCTTGTAGTTCTCATGTGATCTTGTAGTTCTCCTGTGATCTTGTAGTTCTCATGTGATCTTGTAGTTCTCCTTATTGTAGTTCTCTTGTGATCTTGTAGTTCTCTTGTGATCTTGTAGTTCTCTGTCATCTTGTAGTTCTCCTTATTGTAGTTCTCTTGTGATCTTGTAGTTCTCCTTATTGTAGTTCTCTTGTTATCTTGTAGTTCTCTGTGATCTTGTAGTTCTCCTGTTATCTTGTAGTTCTCCTGTGATCTTGTAGTTCTCCTGTTATCTTGTAGTTCTCCTGTGATCTTGTAGTTCTCATTTGATATTGTAGTTCTCTTGTGATCTTGTAGTTCTCCTGTGATCTTGTAGTTCTCATGTGATCTTGTAGTTCTCCTTATTGTAGTTCTCTTGTGATCTTGTAGTTCTCTTGTGATCTTGTAGTTCTCCTTATTGTAGTTCTCTTGTGATCTTGTAGTTCTCCTGTTATCTTGTAGTTCTCCTTTGATCTTGTAGTTCTCTTGTGATCTTGTAGTTCTCCTGTGATCTTGTAGTTCTCCTTATTGTAGTTCTCTTGTGATCTTGTAGTTCTCTTGTGATCTTGTAGTTCTCTTGTGATCTTGTAGTTCTCTGTGATCTTGTAGTTCTCCTTATTGTAGTTCTCTTGTGATCTTGTAGTTCTCCTTATTGTAGTTCTCTTGTGATCTTGTAGTTCTCCTGTTATCTTGTAGTTCTCCTTTGATCTTGTAGTTCTCTTGTGACCTTGTAGTTCTCTTGTGATCTTGTAGTTCTCATGTGATCTTGTAGTTCTCTTGTGATCTTGTAGTTCTCCTGTAATCTTGTAGTTCTCCTGTGATCTTGTAGTTCTCTGTGATCTTGTAGTTCTCCTTATTGTAGTTCTCTTGTGATCTTGTAGTTCTCCTTATTGTAGTTCTCTTGTGATCTTGTAGTTCTCTGTCATCTTGTAGTTCTCCTTATTGTAGTTCTCTTGTGATCTTGTAGTTCTCCTTATTGTAGTTCTCTTGTTATCTTGTAGTTCTCTGTGATCTTGTAGTTCTCCTGTTATCTTGTAGTTCTCCTGTGATCTTGTAGTTCTCCTGTTATCTTGTAGTTCTCCTGTGATCTTGTAGTTCTCATTTGATATTGTAGTTCTCTTGTGATCTTGTAGTTCTCCTGTGATCTTGTAGTTCTCATGTGATCTTGTAGTTCTCCTTATTGTAGTTCTCTTGTGATCTTGTAGTTCTCTTGTGATCTTGTAGTTCTCCTTATTGTAGTTCTCTTGTGATCTTGTAGTTCTCCTGTTATCTTGTAGTTCTCCTTTGATCTTGTAGTGCTCTTGTGATCTTGTAGTTCTCCTGTGATCTTGTAGTTCTCCTTATTGTAGTTCTCTTGTGATCTTGTAGTTCTCTTGTGATCTTGTAGTTCTCTTGTGATCTTGTAGTTCTCTGTGATCTTGTAGTTCTCCTTAATGTAGTTCTCTTGTGATCTTGTAGTTCTCCTTATTGTAGTTCTCTTGTGATCTTGTAGTTCTCCTGTTATCTTGTAGTTCTCCTTTGATCTTGTAGTTCTCTTGTGACCTTGTAGTTCTCTTGTGATCTTGTAGTTCTCATGTGATCTTGTAGTTCTCTTGTGATCTTGTAGTTCTCCTGTAATCTTGTAGTTCTCCTGTGATCTTGTAGTTCTCTGTGATCTTGTAGTTCTCCTTATTGTAGTTCTCTTGTGATCTTGTAGTTCTCCTTATTGTAGTTCTCTTGTGATCTTGTAGTTCTCCTGTGATCTTGTAGTTCTCTTGTGATCTTGTAATTCTCCTGTGATCTTGTAGTTCTCTGTGATCTTGTAGTTCTCATGTGATCTTGTAGTTCTCATGTGATCTTGTAGTTCTCTTGTGATCTTGTAGTTCTCCTGTGATCTTGTAGTTCTCCTGTGATCTTCTAGTTCTCTGTGATCTTGTAGTTCTCCTTATTGTAGTTCTCTTGTGATCTTGTAGTTCTCATGTGATCTTGTAGTTCTCCTTATTGTAGTTCTCTTGTGATCTTGTAGTTCTCTTGTGATCTTGTAGTTCTCCTTATTGTAGTTCTCTTGTGATCTTGTAGTTCTCCTGTTATCTTTTAGTTCTCCTTTGATCTTGTAGTTCTCCTGTTATCTTGTAGTTCTCCTGTGATCTTGTAGTTCTCATGTGATCTTGTAGTTCTCCTGTGATCTTGTAGTTCTCATGTGATCTTGTAGTTCTCATGTGATCTTGTAGTTCTCCTGTGATCTTGTAGTTCTCATGTGATCTTGTAGTTCTCCTTATTGTAGTTCTCTTGTGATCTTGTAGTTCTCTTGTGATCTTGTAGTTCTCCTTATTGTAGTTCTCTTGTGATCTTGTAGTTCTCCTGTTATCTTGTAGTTCTCCTTTGATCTTGTAGTTCTCTTGTGATCTTGTATTTCTCCTGTGATCTTGTAGTTCTCATGTGATCTTGTAGTTCTCATGTGATCTTGTAGTTCTCTTGTGATCTTCTTGTGATCTTGTAGTTCTCTTGTGATCTTGTAGTTCTCATGTGATCTTGTAGTTCTCTTGTGATCTTCTTGTGATCTTGTAGTTCTCTTGTGATCTTGTAGTTCTCTTGTGATCTTGTAGTTCTCATGTGATCTTGTAGTTCTCCTGTGATCTTGTAGTTCTCATGTGATCTTGTAGTTCTCCTTATTGTAGTTCTCTTGTGATCTTGTAGTTCTCTTGTGATCTTGTAGTTCTCTGTCATCTTGTAGTTCTCCTTATTGTAGTTCTCTTGTGATCTTGTAGTTCTCCTTATTGTAGTTCTCTTGTTATCTTGTAGTTCTCTGTGATCTTGTAGTTCTCCTGTTATCTTGTAGTTCTCCTGTGATCTTGTAGTTCTCCTGTTATCTTGTAGTTCTCCTGTGATCTTGTAGTTCTCATTTGATCTTGTAGTTCTCTTGTGATCTTGTAGTTCTCCTGTGATCTTGTAGTTCTCATGTGATCTTGTAGTTCTCCTTATTGTAGTTCTCTTGTGATCTTGTAGTTCTCTTGTGATCTTGTAGTTCTCCTTATTGTAGTTCTCTTGTGATCTTGTAGTTCTCCTGTTATCTTGTAGTTCTCCTTTGATCTTGTAGTTCTCTTGTGATCTTGTAGTTCTCCTGTGATCTTGTAGTTCTCCTTATTGTAGTTCTCTTGTGATCTTGTAGTTCTCCTGTGATCTTGTAGTTCTAATGTGATCTTGTAGTTCTCATGTGATCTTGTAGTTCTCTTGTGATCTTCTTGTGATCTTGTAGTTCTCTTGTGATCTTGTAGTTCTCATGTGATCTTGTAGTTCTCTTGTGATCTTCTTGTGATCTTGTAGTTCTCTTGTGATCTTGTAGTTCTCTTGTGATCTTGTAGTTCTCTTGTGATCTTGTAGTTCTCATGTGATCTTGTAGTTCTCTTGTGATCTTGTAGTTCTCCTGTAATCTTGTAGTTCTCCTGTGATCTTGTAGTTCTCTGTGATCTTGTAGTTCTCCTTATTGTAGTTCTCTTGTGATCTTGTAGTTCTCCTTATTGTAGTTCTCTTGTGATCTTGTAGTTCTCCTGTGATCTTGTAGTTCTCTTGTGATCTTGTAGTTCTCCTGTGATCTTGTAGTTCTCTGTGATCTTGTAGTTCTCATGTGATCTTGTAGTTCTCATGTGATCTTGTAGTTCTCATGTGATCTTGTAGTTCTCCTGTGATCTTGTAGTTCTCCTGTGATCTTCTAGTTCTCTGTGATCTTGTAGTTCTCCTTATTGTATTTCTCTTGTGATCTTGTAGTTCTCCTTATTGTAGTTCTCTTGTGATCTTGTAGTTCTCATGTGATCTTGTAGTTCTCCTTATTGTAGTTCTCTTGTGATCTTGTAGTTCTCCTTATTGTAGTTCTCTTGTGATCTTGTAGTTCTCCTGTTATCTTGTAGTTCTCCTTTGATCTTGTAGTTCTCTTGTGACCTTGTAGTTCTCTTGTGATCTTGTAGTTCTCATGTGATCTTGTAGTTCTCTTGTGATCTTGTAGTTCTCCTGTAATCTTGTAGTTCTCCTGTGATCTTGTAGTTCTCTGTGATCTTGTAGTTCTCCTTATTGTAGTTCTCTTGTGATCTTGTAGTTCTCCTTATTGTAGTTCTCTTGTGATCTTGTAGTTCTCCTGTGATCTTGTAGTTCTCTTGTGATCTTGTAGTTCTCCTGTGATCTTGTAGTTCTCTGTGATCTTGTAGTTCTCATGTGATCTTGTAGTTCTCATGTGATCTTGTAGTTCTCTTGTGATCTTGTAGTTCTCCTGTGATCTTGTAGTTCTCCTGTGATCTTCTAGTTCTCTGTGATCTTGTAGTTCTCCTTATTGTATTTCTCTTGTGATCTTGTAGTTCTCCTTATTGTAGTTCTCTTGTGGTCTTGTAGTTCTCATGTGATCTTGTAGTTCTCCTTATTGTAGTTCTCTTGTGATCTTGTAGTTCTCTTGTGATCTTGTAGTTCTCCTTATTGTAGTTCTCTTGTGATCTTGTAGTTCTCCTGTTATCTTTTAGTTCTCCTTTGATCTTGTAGTTCTCCTGTTATCTTGTAGTTCTCCTGTGATCTTGTAGTTCTCATGTGATCTTGTAGTTCTCCTGTGATCTTGTAGTTCTCATGTGATCTTGTAGTTCTCATGTGATCTTGTAGTTCTCCTGTGATCTTGTAGTTCTCATGTGATCTTGTAGTTCTCCTTATTGTAGTTCTCTTGTGATCTTGTAGTTCTCTTGTGATCTTGTAGTTCTCCTTATTGTAGTTCTCTTGTGATCTTGTAGTTCTCCTGTTATCTTGTAGTTCTCCTTTGATCTTGTAGTTCTCTTGTGATCTTGTAGTTCTCCTGTGATCTTGTAGTTCTCATGTGATCTTGTAGTTCTCATGTGATCTTGTAGTTCTCTTGTGATCTTCTTGTGATCTTGTAGTTCTCTTGTGATCTTGTAGTTCTCATGTGATCTTGTAGTTCTCTTGTGATCTTCTTGTGATCTTGTAGTTCTCTTGTGATCTTGTAGTTCTCTTGTGATCTTGTAGTTCTCATGTGATCTTGTAGTTCTCCTGTGATCTTGTAGTTCTCATGTGATCTTGTAGTTCTCCTTATTGTAGTTCTCTTGTGATCTTGTAGTTCTCTTGTGATCTTGTAGTTCTCTGTCATCTTGTAGTTCTCCTTATTGTAGTTCTCTTGTGATCTTGTAGTTCTCCTTATTGTAGTTCTCTTGTTATCTTGTAGTTCTCTGTGATCTTGTAGTTCTCCTGTTATCTTGTAGTTCTCCTGTGATCTTGTAGTTCTCCTGTTATCTTGTAGTTCTCCTGTGATCTTGTAGTTCTCATTTGATCTTGTAGTTCTCTTGTGATCTTGTAGTTCTCCTGTGATCTTGTAGTTCTCATGTGATCTTGTAGTTCTCCTTATTGTAGTTCTCTTGTGATCTTGTAGTTCTCTTGTGATCTTGTAGTTCTCCTTATTGTAGTTCTCTTGTGATCTTGTAGTTCTCCTGTTATCTTGTAGTTCTCCTTTGATCTTGTAGTTCTCTTGTGATCTTGTAGTTCTCCTGTGATCTTGTAGTTCTCCTTATTGTAGTTCTCTTGTGATCTTGTAGTTCTCCTGTGATCTTGTAGTTCTCATGTGATCTTGTAGTTCTCATGTGATCTTGTAGTTCTCTTGTGATCTTCTTGTGTTCTTGTAGTTCTCTTGTGATCTTGTAGTTCTCATGTGATCTTGTAGTTCTCTTGTGATCTTCTTGTGATCTTGCAGTTCTCTTGTGATCTTGTAGTTCTCTTTTGATCTTGTAGTTCTCTTGTGATCTTGTAGTTCTCATGTGATCTTGTAGTTCTCTTGTGATCTTGTAGTTCTCCTGTAATCTTGTAGTTCTCCTGTGATCTTGTAGTTCTCTGTGATCTTGTAGTTCTCCTTATTGTAGTTCTCTTGTGATCTTGTAGTTCTCCTTATTGTAGTACTCTTGTGATCTTGTAGTTCTCCTGTGATCTTGTAGTTCTCTTGTGATCTTGTAGTTCTCCTGTGATCTTGTAGTTCTCTGTGATCTTGTAGTTCTCATGTGATCTTGTAGTTCTCATGTGATCTTGTAGTTCTCATGTGATCTTGTAGTTCTCCTGTGATCTTGTAGTACTCCTGTGATCTTCTAGTTCTCTGTGATCTTGTAGTTCTCCTTATTGTATTTCTCTTGTGATCTTGTAGTTCTCCTTATTGTAGTTCTCTTGTGATCTTGTAGTTCTCCTGTTATCTTGTAGTTCTCCTTTGATCTTGTAGTTCTCTTGTGATCTTGTAGTTCTCCTGTGATCTTGTAGTTCTCCTTATTGTAGTTCTCTTGTGATCTTGTAGTTCTCCTGTGATCTTGTAGTTCTAATGTGATCTTGTAGTTCTCATGTGATCTTGTAGTTCTCTTGTGATCTTCTTGTGATCTTGTAGTTCTCTTGTGATCTTGTAGTTCTCATGTGATCTTGTAGTTCTCTTGTGATCTTCTTGTGATCTTGTAGTTCTCTTGTGATCTTGTAGTTCTCTTGTGATCTTGTAGTTCTCTTGTGATCTTGTAGTTCTCATGTGATCTTGTAGTTCTCTTGTGATCTTGTAGTTCTCCTGTAATCTTGTAGTTCTCCTGTGATCTTGTAGTTCTCTGTGATCTTGTAGTTCTCCTTATTGTAGTTCTCTTGTGATCTTGTAGTTCTCCTTATTGTAGTTCTCTTGTGATCTTGTAGTTCTCCTGTGATCTTGTAGTTCTCTTGTGATCTTGTAGTTCTCCTGTGATCTTGTAGTTCTCTGTGATCTTGTAGTTCTCATGTGATCTTGTAGTTCTCATGTGATCTTGTAGTTCTCATGTGATCTTGTAGTTCTCCTGTGATCTTGTAGTTCTCCTGTGATCTTCTAGTTCTCTGTCATCTTGTAGTTCTCCTTATTGTATTTCTCTTGTGATCTTGTAGTTCTCCTTATTGTAGTTCTCTTGTGATCTTGTAGTTCTCATGTGATCTTGTAGTTCTCCTTATTGTAGTTCTCTTGTGATCTTGTAGTTCTCCTTATTGTAGTTCTCTTGTGATCTTGTAGTTCTCCTGTTATCTTGTAGTTCTCCTTTGATCTTGTAGTTCTCTTGTGACCTTGTAGTTCTCTTGTGATCTTGTAGTTCTCATGTGATCTTGTAGTTCTCTTGTGATCTTGTAGTTCTCCTGTAATCTTGTAGTTCTCCTGTGATCTTGTAGTTCTCTGTGATCTTGTAGTTCTCCTTATTGTAGTTCTCTTGTGATCTTGTAGTTCTCCTTATTGTAGTTCTCTTGTGATCTTGTAGTTCTCCTGTGATCTTGTAGTTCTCTTGTGATCTTGTAGTTCTCCTGTGATCTTGTAGTTCTCTGTGATCTTGTAGTTCTCATGTGATCTTGTAGTTCTCATGTGATCTTGTAGTTCTCTTGTGATCTTGTAGTTCTCCTGTGATCTTGTAGTTCTCCTGTGATCTTCTAGTTCTCTGTGATCTTGTAGTTCTCCTTATTGTATTTCTCTTGTGATCTTGTAGTTCTCCTTATTGTAGTTCTCTTGTGGTCTTGTAGTTCTCATGTGATCTTGTAGTTCTCCTTATTGTAGTTCTCTTGTGATCTTGTAGTTCTCTTGTGATCTTGTAGTTCTCCTTATTGTAGTTCTCTTGTGATCTTGTAGTTCTCCTGTTATCTTTTAGTTCTCCTTTGATCTTGTAGTTCTCCTGTTATCTTGTAGTTCTCCTGTGATCTTGTAGTTCTCATGTGATCTTGTAGTTCTCCTGTGATCTTGTAGTTCTCATGTGATCTTGTAGTTCTCATGTGATCTTGTAGTTCTCCTGTGATCTTGTAGTTCTCATGTGATCTTGTAGTTCTCCTTATTGTAGTTCTCTTGTGATCTTGTAGTTCTCTTGTGATCTTGTAGTTCTCCTTATTGTAGTTCTCTTGTGATCTTGTAGTTCTCCTGTTATCTTGTAGTTCTCCTTTGATCTTGTAGTTCTCTTGTGATCTTGTAGTTCTCCTGTGATCTTGTAGTTCTCATGTGATCTTGTAGTTCTCATGTGATCTTGTAGTTCTCTTGTGATCTTCTTGTGATCTTGTAGTTCTCTTGTGATCTTGTAGTTCTCATGTGATCTTGTAGTTCTCTTGTGATCTTCTTGTGATCTTGTAGTTCTCTTGTGATCTTGTAGTTCTCTTGTGATCTTGTAGTTCTCATGTGATCTTGTAGTTCTCCTGTGATCTTGTAGTTCTCATGTGATCTTGTAGTTCTCCTTATTGTAGTTCTCTTGTGATCTTGTAGTTCTCTTGTGATCTTGTAGTTCTCTGTCATCTTGTAGTTCTCCTTATTGTAGTTCTCTTGTGATCTTGTAGTTCTCCTTATTGTAGTTCTCTTGTTATCTTGTAGTTCTCTGTGATCTTGTAGTTCTCCTGTTATCTTGTAGTTCTCCTGTGATCTTGTAGTTCTCCTGTTATCTTGTAGTTCTCCTGTGATCTTGTAGTTCTCATTTGATCTTGTAGTTCTCTTGTGATCTTGTAGTTCTCCTGTGATCTTGTAGTTCTCATGTGATCTTGTAGTTCTCCTTATTGTAGTTCTCTTGTGATCTTGTAGTTCTCTTGTGATCTTGTAGTTCTCCTTATTGTAGTTCTCTTGTGATCTTGTAGTTCTCCTGTTATCTTGTAGTTCTCCTTTGATCTTGTAGTTCTCTTGTGATCTTGTAGTTCTCCTGTGATCTTGTAGTTCTCCTTATTGTAGTTCTCTTGTGATCTTGTAGTTCTCCTGTGATCTTGTAGTTCTCATGTGATCTTGTAGTTCTCATGTGATCTTGTAGTTCTCTTGTGATCTTCTTGTGTTCTTGTAGTTCTCTTGTGATCTTGTAGTTCTCATGTGATCTTGTAGTTCTCTTGTGATCTTCTTGTGATCTTGTAGTTCTCTTGTGATCTTGTAGTTCTCTTTTGATCTTGTAGTTCTCTTGTGATCTTGTAGTTCTCATGTGATCTTGTAGTTCTCTTGTGATCTTGTAGTTCTCCTGTAATCTTGTAGTTCTCCTGTGATCTTGTAGTTCTCTGTGATCTTGTAGTTCTCCTTATTGTAGTTCTCTTGTGATCTTGTAGTTCTCCTTATTGTAGTACTCTTGTGATCTTGTAGTTCTCCTGTGATCTTGTAGTTCTCTTGTGATCTTGTAGTTCTCCTGTGATCTTGTAGTTCTCTGTGATCTTGTAGTTCTCATGTGATCTTGTAGTTCTCATGTGATCTTGTAGTTCTCATGTGATCTTGTAGTTCTCCTGTGATCTTGTAGTACTCCTGTGATCTTCTAGTTCTCTGTGATCTTGTAGTTCTCCTTATTGTATTTCTCTTGTGATCTTGTAGTTCTCCTTATTGTAGTTCTCTTGTGATCTTGTAGTTCTCATGTGATCTTGTAGTTCTCCTTATTGTAGTTCTCTTGTGATCTTGTAGTTCTCTTGTGATCTTGTAGTTCTCCTTATTGTAGTTCTCTTGTGATCTTGTAGTTCTCCTGTTATCTTTTAGTTCTCCTTTGATCTTGTAGTTCTCCTGTTATCTTGTAGTTCTCCTGTGATCTTGTAGTTCTCATGTGATCTTGTAGTTCTCCTGTGATCTTGTAGTTCTCATGTGATCTTGTAGTTCTCATGTGATCTTGTAGTTCTCCTGTGATCTTGTAGTTCTCATGTGATCTTGTAGTTCTCCTTATTGTAGTTCTCTTATGATCTTGTAGTTCTCTTGTGATCTTGTAGTTCTCCTTATTGTAGTTCTCTTGTGATCTTGTAGTTCTCCTGTTATCTTGTAGTTCTCCTTTGATCTTGTAGTTCTCTTGTGATCTTGTAGTTCTCCTGTGATCTTGTAGTTCTCATGTGATCTTGTAGTTCTCATGTGATCTTGTAGTTCTCTTGTGATCTTCTTGTGATCTTGTAGTTCTCTTGTGATCTTGTAGTTCTCATGTGATCTTGTAGTTCTCTTGTGATCTTCTTGTGATCTTGTAGTTCTCTTGTGATCTTGTAGTTCTCTTGTGATCTTGTAGTTCTCATGTGATCTTGTAGTTCTCCTGTGATCTTGTAGTTCTCATGTGATCTTGTAGTTCTCCTTATTGTAGTTCTCTTGTGATCTTGTAGTTCTCTTGTGATCTTGTAGTTCTCTGTCATCTTGTAGTTCTCCTTATTGTAGTTCTCTTGTGATCTTGTAGTTCTCCTTATTGTAGTTCTCTTGTTATCTTGTAGTTCTCTGTGATCTTGTAGTTCTCCTGTTATCTTGTAGTTCTCCTGTGATCTTGTAGTTCTCCTTTTATCTTGTAGTTCTCCTGTGATCTTGTAGTTCTCATTTGATCTTGTAGTTCTCTTGTGATCTTGTAGTTCTCCTGTGATCTTGTAGTTCTCATGTGATCTTGTAGTTCTCCTTATTGTAGTTCTCTTGTGATCTTGTAGTTCTCTTGTGATCTTGTAGTTCTCCTTATTGTAGTTCTCTTGTGATCTTGTAGTTCTCCTGTTATCTTGTAGTTCTCCTTTGATCTTGTAGTTCTCTTGTGATCTTGTAGTTCTCCTGTGATCTTGTAGTTCTCCTTATTGTAGTTCTCTTGTGATCTTGTAGTTCTCTTGTGATCTTGTAGTTCTCTTGTGATCTTGTAGTTCTCTGTGATCTTGTAGTTCTCCTTATTGTAGTTCTCTTGTGATCTTGTAGTTCTCCATATTGTAGTTCTCTTGTGATCTTGTAGTTCTCCTGTTATCTTGTAGTTCTCCTTTGATCTTGTAGTTCTCTTGTGATCTTGTAGTTCTCTTGTGATTTTGTAGTTCTCATGTGATCTTGTAGTTCTCTTGTGATCTTGTAGTTCTCCTGTAATCTTGTAGTTCTCCTGTGATCTTGTAGTTCTCTGTGATCTTGTAGTTCTCCTTATTGTAGTTCTCTTGTGATCTTGTAGTTCTCCTTATTGTAGTTCTCTTGTGATCTTGTAGTTCTCCTGTGATCTTGTAGTTCTCTTGTGATCTTGTAGTTCTCCTGTGATCTTGTAGTTCTCTGTGATCTTGTAGTTCTCATGTGATCTTGTAGTTCTCATGTGATCTTGTAGTTCTCATGTGAACTTGTAGTTCTCTTGTGATCTTCTTGTGATCTTGTAGTTCTCTTGTGATCTTCTTGTGATCTTGTAGTTCTCTTGTGATCTTGTAGTTCTCATGTGATTTTGTAGTTCTCTTGTGATCTTGTAGTTCTCATTTGATCTTGTAGTTCTCTTGTGATCTTCTTGTGATCTTGTAGTTCTCTTGTGATCTTGTAGTTCTCATGTGATCTTGTAGTTCTCCTGTGTTCTTGTAGTTCTCATGTGATCTTGTAGTTCTCCTTATTGTAGTTCTCTTGTGATCTTGTAGTTCTCTTGTGATCTTGTAGTTCTCTGTGATCTTGTAGTTCTCCTTATTGTAGTTCTCTTGTGATCTTGTAGTTCTCCTTATTGTAGTTCTCTTGTGATCTTCTAGTTCTCCTGTGATCTTGTAGTTCTCCTGTTATCTTGTAGTTCTCCTGTGATCTTGTAGTTCTCTTGTGATCTTCTTGTGATCTTGTAGTTCTCATGTGATCTTGTAGTTCGCTTGTGATCTTGTAGTTCTCATGTGATCTTGTAGTTGTCTTATGATCTTGTAGTTCTCATGTGATTTTGTAGTTTTCTTGTGATCTTGTAGTTCTCATGTGATCTTGTAGTTTTCTTGTGATCTTGTAGTTCTCCTGTGATCTTGTAGTTCTCCTGTGATCTTGTAGTTCTCATGTGATCTTGTAGTTCTCTTGTGATCTTCTTTTGATCTTGTAGTTCTCTTGTGATCTTGTAGTTCTCATGTGATCTTGTAGTTCTCTTGTGATCTTCTTGTGATCTTGTAGTTCTCTTGTGATCTTGTAGTTCTCTTGTGATCTTGTAGTTCTCATGTGATCTTGTAGTTCTCCTGTGATCTTGTAGTTCTCATGTGATCTTGTAGTTCTCATGTGATCTTGTAGTTCTCCTGTGATCTTGTAGTTCTCCTTATTGTAGTTCTCCTTATTGTAGTTCTCTTGTGATCTTGTAGTTCTCTTGTGATCTTGTAGTTCTCCTTATTGTAGTTCTCTTGTGATCTTGTAGTTCTCCTTATTGTAGTTCTCTTGTGATCTTGTAGTTCTCCTGTTATCTTGTAGTTCTCCTTTGATCTTGTAGTTCTCTTGTGATCTTGTAGTTCTCTTGTGATCTTGTAGTTCTCATGTGATCTTGTAGTTCTCTTTTGATCTTGTAGTTCTCCTGTAATCTTGTAGTTCTCCTGTGATCTTGTAGTTCTCTGTGATCTTGTAGTTCTCCTTATTGTAGTTCTCTTGTGATCTTGTAGTTCTCCTTATTGTAGTTCTCTTGTGATCTTGTAGTTCTCCTGTGATCTTGTAGTTCTCTTGTGATCTTGTAGTTCTCCTGTGATCTTGTAGTTCTCTGTGATCTTGTAGTTCTCATGTGATCTTGTAGTTCTCATGTGATCTTGTAGTTCTCCTGTGAACTTGTAGTTCTCTTGTGATCTTCTTGTGATCTTGTAGTTCTCTTGTGATCTTCTTGTGATCTTGTAGTTCTCTTGTGATCTTGTAGTTCTCATGTGATCTTGTAGTTCTCCTGTGATCTTGTAGTTCTCTGTGATCTTGTAGTTCTCCTGTGATCTTGTAGTTCTCATGTGATCTTGTAGTTCTCCTGTGATCTTGTAGTTCTCATGTGATCTTGTAGTTCTCCTGTGATCTTGTAGTTCTCCTGTGATCTTCTAGTTCTCTGTGATCTTGTAGTTCTCCTTATTGTATTTCTCTTGTGATATTGTAGTTCTCCTTATTGTAGTTCTCTTGTGATCTTGTAGTTCTCATGTGATCTTGTAGTTCTCCTTATTGTAGTTCTCTTGTGATCTTGTAGTTCTCTTGTGATCTTGTAGTTCTCCTTATTGTAGTTCTCTTGTGATCTTGTAGTTCTCCTGTTATCTTTTAGTTCTCCTTTGATCTTGTAGTTCTCCTGTTATCTTGTAGTTCTCCTGTGATCATGTAGTTCTCATGTGATCTTGTAGTTCTCCTGTGATCTTGTAGTTCTCATGTGATCTTGTAGTTCTCCTGTGATCTTGTAGTTCTCATGTGATCTTGTAGTTCTCCTTATTGTAGTTCTCTTGTGATCTTGTAGTTCTCTTGTGATATTGTAGTTCTCCTTATTGTAGTTCTCTTGTGATCTTGTAGTTCTCCTGTTATCTTGTAGTTCTCCTTTGATCTTGTAGTTCTCTTGTGATCTTGTAGTTCTCCTGTGATCTTGTAGTTCTCATGTGATCTTGTAGTTCTCATGTGATCTTGTAGTTCTCTTGTGATCTTCTTGTGATCTTGTAGTTCTCTTGTGATCTTGTAGTTCTCATGTGATCTTGTAGTTCTCTTGTGATCTTCTTGTGATCTTGTAGTTCTCTTGTGATCTTGTAGTTCTCTTGTGATCTTGTAGTTCTCATGTGATCTTGTAGTTCTCCTGTGATCTTGTAGTTCTCATGTGATCTTGTAGTTCTCCTTATTGTAGTTCTCTTGTGATCTTGTAGTTCTCTTGTGATCTTGTAGTTCTCTGTCATCTTGTAGTTCTCCTTATTGTAGTTCTCTTGTGATCTTGTAGTTCTCCTTATTGTAGTTCTCTTGTTATCTTGTAGTTCTCTGTGATCTTGTAGTTCTCCTGTTATCTTGTAGTTCTCCTGTGATCTTGTAGTTCTCCTGTTATCTTGTAGTTCTCCTGTGATCTTGTAGTTCTCATTTGATCTTGTAGTTCTCTTGTGATCTTGTAGTTCTCCTGTGATCTTGTAGTTCTCATGTGATCTTGTAGTTCTCCTTATTGTAGTTCTCTTGTGATCTTGTAGTTCTCTTGTGATCTTGTAGTTCTCCTTATTGTAGTTCTCTTGTGATCTTGTAGTTCTCCTGTTATCTTGTAGTTCTCCTTTGATCTTGTAGTTCTCTTGTGATCTTGTAGTTCTCCTGTGATCTTGTAGTTCTCCTTATTGTAGTTCTCTTGTGATCTTGTAGTTCTCCATATTGTAGTTCTCTTGTGATCTTGTAGTTCTCCTTATTGTAGTTCTCTTGTGATCTTGTAGTTCTCCTGTGATCTTGTAGTTCTCTTGTGATCTTGTAGTTCTCCTGTGATCTTGTAGTTCTCTGTGATCTTGTAGTTCTCATGTGATCTTGTAGTTCTCATGTGATCTTGTAGTTCTCATGTGAACTTGTAGTTCTCTTGTGATCTTCTTGTGATCTTGTAGTTCTCTTGTGATCTTCTTGTGATCTTGTAGTTCTCTTGTGATCTTGTAGTTCTCATGTGATCTTGTAGTTCTCCTGTGATCTTGTAGTTCTCTGTGATTTTGTAGTTCTCTTGTGATCTTGTAGTTCTCATTTGATCTTGTAGTTCTCTTGTGATCTTCTTGTGATCTTGTAGTTCTCTTGTGATCTTGTAGTTCTCATGTGATCTTGTAGTTCTCCTGTGTTCTTGTAGTTCTCATGTGATCTTGTAGTTCTCCTTATTGTAGTTCTCTTGTGATCTTGTAGTTCTCTTGTGATCTTGTAGTTCTCTGTGATCTTGTAGTTCTCCTTATTGTAGTTCTCTTGTGATCTTGTAGTTCTCCTTATTGTAGTTCTCTTGTGATCTTCTAGTTCTCCTGTGATCTTGTAGTTCTCCTGTTATCTTGTAGTTCTCCTGTGATCTTGTAGTTCTCTTGTGATCTTCTTGTGATCTTGTAGTTCTCATGTGATCTTGTAGTTCGCTTGTGATCTTGTAGTTCTCATGTGATCTTGTAGTTGTCTTATGATCTTGTAGTTCTCATGTGATTTTGTAGTTTTCTTGTGATCTTGTAGTTCTCATGTGATCTTGTAGTTTTCTTGTGATCTTGTAGTTCTCCTGTGATCTTGTAGTTCTCCTGTGATCTTGTAGTTCTCATGTGATCTTGTAGTTCTCTTGTGATCTTCTTTTGATCTTGTAGTTCTCTTGTGATCTTGTAGTTCTCATGTGATCTTGTAGTTCTCTTGTGATCTTCTTGTGATCTTGTAGTTCTCTTGTGATCTTGTAGTTCTCTTGTGATCTTGTAGTTCTCATGTGATCTTGTAGTTCTCCTGTGATCTTGTAGTTCTCATGTGATCTTGTAGTTCTCATGTGATCTTGTAGTTCTCCTGTGATCTTGTAGTTCTCCTTATTGTAGTTCTCCTTATTGTAGTTCTCTTGTGATCTTGTAGTTCTCTTGTGATCTTGTAGTTCTCCTTATTGTAGTTCTCTTGTGATCTTGTAGTTCTCCTTATTGTAGTTCTCTTGTGATCTTGTAGTTCTCCTGTTATCTTGTAGTTCTCCTTTGATCTTGTAGTTCTCTTGTGATCTTGTAGTTCTCTTGTGATCTTGTAGTTCTCATGTGATCTTGTAGTTCTATTTTGATCTTGTAGTTCTCCTGTAATCTTGTAGTTCTCCTGTGATCTTGTAGTTCTCTGTGATCTTGTAGTTCTCCTTATTGTAGTTCTCTTGTGATCTTGTAGTTCTCCTTATTGTAGTTCTCTTGTGATCTTGTAGTTCTCCTGTGATCTTGTAGTTCTCTTGTGATCTTGTAGTTCTCCTGTGATCTTGTAGTTCTCTGTGATCTTGTAGTTCTCATGTGATCTTGTAGTTCTCATGTGATCTTGTAGTTCTCATGTGAACTTGTAGTTCTCTTGTGATCTTCTTGTGATCTTGTAGTTCTCTTGTGATCTTCTTGTGATCTTGTAGTTCTCTTGTGATCTTGTAGTTCTCATGTGATCTTGTAGTTCTCCTGTGATCTTGTAGTTCTCTGTGATTTTGTAGTTCTCTTGTGATCTTGTAGTTCTCATTTGATCTTGTAGTTCTCTTGTGATCTTCTTGTGATCTTGTAGTTCTCTTGTGATCTTGTAGTTCTCATGTGATCTTGTAGTTCTCCTGTGTTCTTGTAGTTCTCATGTGATCTTGTAGTTCTCCTTATTGTAGTTCTCTTGTGATCTTGTAGTTCTCTTGTGATCTTGTAGTTCTCTGTGATCTTGTAGTTCTCCTTATTGTAGTTCTCTTGTGATCTTGTAGTTCTCCTTATTGTAGTTCTCTTGTGATCTTCTAGTTCTCCTGTGATCTTGTAGTTCTCCTGTTATCTTGTAGTTCTCCTGTGATCTTGTAGTTCTCTTGTGATCTTCTTGTGATCTTGTAGTTCTCATGTGATCTTGTAGTTCGCTTGTGATCTTGTAGTTCTCATGTGATCTTGTAGTTGTCTTATGATCTTGTAGTTCTCATGTGATTTTGTAGTTTTCTTGTGATCTTGTAGTTCTCATGTGATCTTGTAGTTTTCTTGTGATCTTGTAGTTCTCCTGTGATCTTGTAGTTCTCCTGTGATCTTGTAGTTCTCATGTGATCTTGTAGTTCTCTTGTGATCTTCTTTTGATCTTGTAGTTCTCTTGTGATCTTGTAGTTCTCATGTGATCTTGTAGTTCTCTTGTGATCTTCTTGTGATCTTGTAGTTCTCTTGTGATCTTGTAGTTCTCTTGTGATCTTGTAGTTCTCATGTGATCTTGTAGTTCTCCTGTGATCTTGAAGTTCTCATGTGATCTTGTAGTTCTCATGTGATCTTGTAGTTCTCCTGTGATCTTGTAGTTCTCATGTGATCTTGTAGTTCTCCTTATTGTAGTTCTCTTGTGATCTTGTAGTTCTCTTGTGATCTTGTAGTTCTCCTTATTGTAGTTCTCTTCTGATCTTGTAGTTCTCCTGTTATCTTGTAGTTCTCCTTTGATCTTGTAGTTCTCTTGTGATCTTGTAGTTCTCCTGTGATCTTGTAGTTCTCATGTGATCTTGTAGTTCTCATGTGATCTTGTAGTTCTCTTGTGATCTTCTTGTGATCTTGTAGTTCTCTTGTGATCTTGTAGTTCTCATGTGATCTTGTAGTTCTCTTGTGATCTTCTTGTGATCTTGTAGTTCTCTTGTGATCTTGTAGTTCTCTTGTGATCTTGTAGTTCTCATGTGATCTTGTAGTTCTCCTGTGATCTTGTAGTTCTCATGTGATCTTGTAGTTCTCCTTATTGTAGTTCTCTTGTGATCTTGTAGTTCTCTTGTGATCTTGTAGTTCTCTGTCATCTTGTAGTTCTCCTTATTGTAGTTCTCATGTGATCTTGTAGTTCTCCTGGAATCTTGTAGTTCTCTTGTGATCTTGTAGTTCTCCTTATTGTAGTTCTCTTGTGATCTTGTAGTTCTCCTGTGATCTTGTAGTTCTCCTGTTATCTTGTAGTTCTCCTGTGATCTTGTAGTTCTCCTGTGATCTTGTAGTTCTCTGTGATTTTGTAGTTCTCTTGTGATCTTGTAGTTCTCATGTGATCTTGTAGTTCTCTTGTGATCTTCTTGTGATCTTGTAGTTCTCTTGTGATCTTCTTGTGATCTTGTAGTTCTCATGTGAACTTGTAGTTCTCTTGTGATCTTCTTGTGATCTTGTAGTTCTCTTGTGATCTTCTTGTGATCTTGTAGTTCTCTTGTGATCTTGTAGTTCTCATGTGATCTTGTAGTTCTCCTGTGATCTTGTAGTTCTCTGTGATTTTGTAGTTCTCTTGTGATCTTGTAGTTCTCATTTGATCTTGTAGTTCTCTTGTGATCTTCTTGTGATCTTGTAGTTCTCTTGTGATCTTGTAGTTCTCATGTGATCTTGTAGTTCTCCTGTGTTCTTGTAGTTCTCATGTGATCTTGTAGTTCTCCTTATTGTAGTTCTCTTGTGATCTTGTAGTTCTCTTGTGATCTTGTAGTTCTCTGTGATCTTGTAGTTCTCCTTATTGTAGTTCTCTTGTGATCTTGTAGTTCTCCTTATTGTAGTTCTCTTGTGATCTTCTAGTTCTCCTGTGATCTTGTAGTTCTCCTGTTATCTTGTAGTTCTCCTGTGATCTTGTAGTTCTCTTGTGATCTTCTTGTGATCTTGTAGTTCTCATGTGATCTTGTAGTTCGCTTGTGATCTTGTAGTTCTCATGTGATCTTGTAGTTGTCTTATGATCTTGTAGTTCTCATGTGATTTTGTAGTTTTCTTGTGATCTTGTAGTTCTCATGTGATCTTGTAGTTTTCTTGTGATCTTGTAGTTCTCCTGTGATCTTGTAGTTCTCCTGTGATCTTGTAGTTCTCATGTGATCTTGTAGTTCTCTTGTGATCTTCTTTTGATCTTGTAGTTCTCTTGTGATCTTGTAGTTCTCATGTGATCTTGTAGTTCTCTTGTG